>NC_077229.1:492334584-492339584 GCF_027887165.1 Monodelphis domestica | reverse complement strand
ATATTTGTAAAGTGCTTGGCACAGTCTCTAGAACATAGTAGATGCCATATAAATGTTTATTCCCTCCCCCTTGCCTTTTCCTTATTTATAGGATTTTGATGTGAAGTATTATAAAATCAGAGCTTTAGTTTCCTTATCTGTTAAATGAGGTCACTCGTTACAACAGAAAGAGAAGCAACTCTGGAGTCAGAGGACTTGGATTTGAATTTCACATCTGATATTTATTACCTATGTTATTCAAGCCATTTAACCTAGAGAGGTGCCCCACTTTTCTCATTTTGTAAAAGAAACAGATTGGACTAAATGGCCTCTGAAAGTCCTTAGTTCTCAAAGGACACTTTTTCTTCTTCCCCTATTAGAATCTAAACAATTTGTCATTTATAAATAGTCCTTTGCAATTGACCAGTGTTTCTCTTGACTCCCACATTTGCATTTCAAAGTTTCTACTCAATTCTGACCTTTTAAAATTTTTTAGAAGTCATCTATTTCATCAGTGTTGATTTTTTTTTTTTTTTGGTTCTACTGTAGGTTTATACTGAGTTTTGTCAGATATATTACTCTTGGTGGTAAGTTTTTATATTTTGCCTTTTGGAATATTGTATTCCTAGCTTTTCTCTACTTTTAAGTAGTAGCTATTAAGTCTTATCTGATCATGTCTGTGACTCCTTGATACTTGAATATTTTCTTTTACCTGCTTTCAGTATTTTTTCTTTGATTTGAAAGATCTGGATTTTCAGCATAACAGTCCTAGACAGTTTTATTTTGGCATTTCAAGAAGTCACTGGTAGATTCTTTCTATTTTCCTTTGCCTTCTAGTTCTAATAAAACTGGACATGATATCTAGTCCCCCCCCCCCCTTTTTGGTCATGATTCTTAGATAGTCTAATAATTTTTATATTATCTCTCCTTGACCAGTTTCATAGGCCAGTTGTTTTTTATTGACAATGGATTCCTTATATTTTCTTCTGCTTCCCTTCCCTCACCCCCGTTTGCATTCTGTTTTAATATTTTGTATTATCTCATGGAGTCATTGCTTTCTACTTGATCTATTTTAATTTCCAGTACATTGTAGGAGGTTTACCATTTTCTTTGTTCAAAGCAGTTATTAATTCTTCTTGTCATTCTTTCTTCCATAGCTGCCATTTCATTCATGTTTTATATCTCTTATTTAATTTCTTCCAGATTCTCTCATAGCCTTTGTCATCAGGGTTTTCCTTTTCTACATGACTCTATTTGAATGTACTGTGCAGTTATTCTTGTCCAAGATATTTCTTCATTATACTTGACATTTTCTTCCATTTCCTCATATCTCCAGCTTGGTGATGCAGTGGATAGAGTGCTGGGAATGGAGCCAAGATCTGAGTTTCAATTCCAGACTAGATATTTGCTAGCTGTAGGACCTGGTCAAGTAACTTAACCTCTGTGTACTTCAGTTTTGCAAAATGGGAATACTAACACCTATGGACCCTAATTAGTCTTGGATATACTAGTTAAGATCAGACCTACCTTCCAGAGAATACTGGCTCAGTCTCCTATTTGGCTCAATTTAGGTTTTGGTCTTGGCTTCTATACTTCTATATCCTTCTCTCTACATAGCTTTAAGCATAAAGCATGTATTTCTTCCCATAATCCCAATAATCCACAGCCAAATTGATAATTATTGCAGTAGTAGATCTCCTATATGACCTAGGTTCTTCCTTTACTCATTCTTCTACTATTGTTCCTTTGTGACTTGGACTTGAGTTATCTGAGCCCTGGACTATCCAGGTGCTAACTTGGTTTTGTCTTCTGTGATGATTCAAGTCAAGGTGCTTGAATTCTTGTAGGGCATGGACTTCCTGGACGCTGGTCTGTCCTTTTCTCTTGTGGAGCTTTGGGAAGTAAGACCTGATCTGTTGCCTGAGGAGGTTCAGGGAAGTCCCTATACTGGGCTCTGGTCTGTCCCTACTATGAATGTAGGTACAGGTCTTATAATGGAGGCTGGTATGATTCTGCCTCCTGCAGAGGCTAGGGCACAGCTTGCCCAATGCAGTGCAGTGGTCTGGCCCTATCCTCTAGTGTCTGTAGCTCAGATTTTAGACTATGGTAACCAGTTGTTTGTGTACTTTACCTTCCAAGGTTTTTAAAAAGATTCTCACGATCTTTTTGTGCAGTCCTGAAATAGGTGGCAGAGTTTATTGTTGTTTCTCTTTGACTTTCTTTATTATTCTTGTTTTTTGTTCCTTTTTAGAGCTTTATGGGAGTGTCTCTTGGGGGACCAGGTTTTTCTGGGTCCTAAAATGCCACCATTATTCCACTGACTATAATCTAAGATTTGAGTCTGACGTTCTCTACACTGCCTTTTGCACTTTATTCATACAGATCAGAATTAGGCAAATAATTAGCCTTAAATAAGATGAGTACTTGATTCTTGAGGTGATCAGTTACTTTCTGAAAGTTTAGAGTTTCACTGAACAATATGGTCAGTAAGTGCAGTAGGTAATGGAGCTTAGGAGAAATCTAACAATATTTGAAATTATCCTCATGAAAACTAAAATCTCTTGGTAGCTTCTGGGTGGCTCAGTGGATTGAGAGTCCAGTCTAGAATGGGAGGTCCTAGTTCAAATCTGGCCTCAGACACTTCCTAGCTGTGTGACCCTGGGCAAGTCACTTGACCCCCATTGCCTATCCCTTACCATTCTTCTGCCTTAGAACCAATAATGAGTATTGATTCCAAGAAAGAAGATAAGGGTTTAAAAAAAAAATAATTGAAGGCATTTAAAATGTAAATACCATTATTAAATACCAAATGCCTAAATACATGACCAAAAGAATTTGACAAGTTTTGGGTAAGGTCCATTTAAATTATACTTTGTCAAATTTTTCCTGTTCATTAATGTGATGGTTTCAAAAAGGCTTTGTTTCTATTTCTGATTGATTGTCTAATAACAATTGTTCTGGGAAATCAACTTTAAATTTTCCTGCTCTATGGCCTTTTGTTAAAAGATTTTCTTTTGGTACCATCTGTCATTTTGTTCAGTTCTGGGTTAGAGAACAAAAGACACATTAAAGAAGTACTGCACCAAAGTCTATCTGGACAAATAAGAGAAATCAAGAAGTCAGAAAAATACTTATACTTGGTTCATCAATTCCAACAAGGTAACAAGAGGATCAGAAAATATAAAGCTTCCTGGATTAATTTCAGCCACAATCATGCAACAGAGCATCAACGTGGCACCATAGTGCACAGAGTATTCGGTCTGGAGCCAGAAAGCCTCATCTTCTTGAGTCTAAATCTGGCCTCAGATTATGTAACCCGGGGCAAGTCACTTAACCCTATTTGCTTCAGTTTCCTTATCTGTCAAATGAGCTAGAAAAGAAAATGGCAAAACACTCTGGTACGTTTCTCAAGAATATTTGGATATGGGGAAAGCTGGGTAGTTCAGTGGATTGAGAGCCAGCTAGAGATGGGAGGTCCTAGGTTCAAATCTGGCCTCAGACACTTCCCAGCTGTGGACCTGGGGCAAGTTACTTAACCCCCCCCCCATTGCCTAGCCCTTACCACTCTTCTGCCTTGGAACCAATACACAGTATTGATACTAAGATGAAGGTAAGGGTTTAAAATTTAAAAAAAAGAAGAAGAAGAAGAAGAAGAGTTAGATATGAATGAATCAATCCAACAACAAGTAATCATATGATGTTGATCAATGGGGAGGCAAGTAGAGCAAAATACAAATTTTCAGTCATTCTACACATAATGGAAGAATGATATAAAAAACATATCCCTATGAGACTCCGTGAAAATGAGAAACACCATAGAAGGGAAAGCTATTTCACTGGAGGCAGTATGTCACATTAAAAGATAATTGGTAGGTCATATGGAAGGCAAAACAGCCATCAATAGATTAATGTATAAACATATTGAAAATTCATTAGAAGACCAACATACAATTAAATGGACAAAAATGGAAAGAGTGAAGATAAGGTGATCAATTCTTCCATTCAAGTTGATCTGTCCTTAAATCATGAGTAAAGGACAGATTTAAAAATTAACCATATAAGTCATCTAGACTTAAAACAACTCAGTCACCTTTGACTTAGTTGGTAAATCTTGTCAATCTCTTCCTTCTTAATGTATTTTTTCCCTCACATTTTTTAGTATCATCAACCAACTTAGCTTAAATAATACCTGGACCATTAGCTCTCAAAGCATTTGGTCAGATCTTTTTGTTTTTATGAATTATATCTATTGATATTTACTATTAGAAATTTAAAATGTGGGGAGCTAAGATGGCAGCAAAGTAGCAGAAGCCTTCTGAATGTCCTTCCAACCAATCATTACAAAGCATCTGCAAAGGATAGAAATCAAAATCTGATGAATAAAAGGGCTTTCCAACTGGATGCAGCCTTTTCTGACTGGGAAGGGAAGATATTACCAGGTAAAGCCCTGTTAAAAAAAAAAAAAAAAGCTAAGAAAGCAATCAACATGCTGGAACCCCAGTCCACTAATGGCAAAAGAAATAAGCAGCAGCAAAAAAAAATCCTGACCCTGGATAATTTTTATGGAGAAAAAGAACAAAACACAAAAGCAACAGCAGAGAGTAAAAAACAAGCAAACGCATCCAAACTTTCAATAAAAAAAAGGGAAAAAGGTCACAAGCCCTCGAGGAATTAAAAAAAGAGTTTAAGAACCAAGAGAGAAAAAAATGGGAAGAAAAGTGGGGAAAAGAAATGAAAGTAATACAAAAAGAAAATAAGCTTAAAAGACAAAATTGCCCATATGGAAAAAGAGGCACAGAAATCAAATGAAGTAATAAGAAAAATGGAGACCAGAATTAACCGGTTGAAAGACATGAAAAGCAGGATAGACTAAACCAAAAGGAAAAGCAAAAAAAAAAATAGCTGAAAATCAGTCCTTAAAGACTAGAACTGGACAAGTAGAAGCTAATGTCTATTTTCCATCTATTTAAGAATATCAGAGGCAGTTTTCTTGGATACTTTCTTGTAATGTGTTATCAAAG
>NC_077229.1:492109536-492334571 GCF_027887165.1 Monodelphis domestica | reverse complement strand
ATACACTCCATGTTCTAACCCAAATAGTATCCTTGCTATTCTTTGAACATAACATTCCATCTTTCATCACCATGCACAGATTATCCCAGATGCCTGGAATATTCTCACTTCTCACCTTCACCTATAGAATCTCTGGTTTCCTTCAAAACCCACCTTAAATGCCACACCCTGAATATAGCATAGTCCCTGAGACCTAGTAGGTGCCTTACAAATGCTAATTGATTAACTGTTTGATATGCAGTATAATATGTTGGTTTTACCAATCCTGGGGCATATAAAGGGAATCATGGTATAGATAGAGCAGTGATGTCAAACTCAAATAGAAACAAAACCATAGATAAGGATCCTGTCAACCACATATTGACTTAGAAAACAACAGATTAACGTTATCCATGTTTTCTTATGTTTTTTTCAAATTATTACAATTTTCCTGGTTTCATTTTAATCTGGTTCCTATGTATTCCAGAGGTAATGCTACTGTGAACCAAGTCTTTGGCATAAACGGTATAGAGAAAAGAGCTCTGGGAGAAGAAAGAAAGAAAGAAAGAAAGAAAGAAAGAAAGAAAGAAAGAAAGAAAGAAAGAAAGAAAGAAAGAAAGAAAGAAAGAAAGAAAGAAAGAAAGAAAGAAAGAAAGAAAGAAAGAAAGAAAGAAAGAAAGAAAGAAAGAAAGAAAGAAAGAAAGAAAGAGAGAGAGAGAGAGAAAGAAAGAAAGAAAGAAAGAAAGAGAGAGAAAGAAATAAAGAGAGAAAGAAAGAGAGAAAGAGAGAAAGAAAGAGAGAAAGAAAGAAAGAAAGAGAGAAAGAAAGAAAGAGAAAGAAAGAAAGAGAGAAAGAGAGAAAGAAAGAAAGAGAGAGAGAAAGAGAGAGAGAAAGAGAGAAAGAAAGAAAGAAAAAGGAAGGAAGGAAGGAAGGAAGGAAGGAAGGAAGGAAGGAAGGAAGGAAGGAAGGAAGGAAGGAAGGAAGGAAGGAAGGAAGGAAGGAAGGAAGGAAGGAAGGAAGGAAGGAAGGAAGGAAGGAAGGAAAGAAGGAAGGAAGGAAGGAAGGAAAGAAGAAAGGGAGGAAGAAAAGAAAGAGAAAATTATACTTCAATTTTCAATCAGTTCATCAATTCTCCCTCTGGAAGTGGGTAGCATTTTTTTTTATCATGCTTCCTTTGGAATTGTCTTGGTTTATTGGATTGATCAGAGCAGTCAAGTCTTTCTCAGTTGACCATCACTACAAGATTGTTTTTAATGTGTTCAATGATCTCCCAGTTCTTCTCACTTCACTTTGCATCAGTTCATATAGATCTGCCATGTCACTTTTTTTAAACCACCCCCATCATTTAATAGCACAATATTACTCCATCACAATTATATGCCACAACTTATTCAGCCATTCCTCAATTGATGAGCATCCCCTCAGTTTCTCATTTTTTGTCACCACAAAAGAGCTGCTATATTCTTTGCATACAGGATATAGTGTCTGGAACTAAGTATTTAAAAAGGAAATAATGTTAAAAATAAATAAATAGTAAATTAAAAAGAATACTTAAAAATTCATGAGAGTTTACAAATGTTAATTTTTGGTTTCCATTACATACATATTTTTAGACATAGGTAATATCTACATGTACATATGTATGTCCCCCATATGGTGAGAATGTATGAAATTTATATAGACCATAACTGTATTTATTGCTAATCTCTTGGCAATTAGAAACAAAATTCCTGGAAGAGAAGAATTTGGTAAACCTGTTTTAAATTGTAACAAAGGGGAAAATGCATAACTGTATTATGCAGGAAAATGTTGGGTGGTATGGAATATTGTGTTTTAAAACCTACTGTAGATCTATGATGGTGTCTGAGGGAAAGAGGATAATTAGTGCCTGTACTCTCAGTCATATCAGACTAAAGGTAATGGGGTGTAAGAAATGGTTCATTAGGCTCTCTCAAGTACTTTTACTGTGTCCATACTATTTATGCCAGCAGAAAAAATTCACTGTCTTTAGAACCAAGTCAAAGCATTTGCCTTAGTTTCCTTGGTTTGAGAAATAGCATGGAGTAATGATCTCTTAAAGTCAAATGAAAAAAAATGCACATTAAAAATCTCACACAGTTTTTATGCCTGTTTTGTATCATTCACATGCTAAGCACATACACATGTCCAAAACACTTCTTCCTTTAGCTTGGCTTTTTGGTCTCCCTACCCATCCTAGGGGTAGGAGGCTACCTTGCTAACTACTGGTATTTGCCATGCAGGGATTTTATTTGGAAAAAAAAAGTTTGTGGTGAATTATCTTCATTTCATCTGATCACACACAAACCCACAGAGAGGGCAATAATGAGACTACATTATTCTCTCCTGGAATCACTGAATCACAGAAGCCTGGTCATAGTTGAGAACCACCTCCATCAACAGATGTCTGCCCACAGGTTTTCCAGAGGCCACACCCTCCTGAGAGGTAACTGTGACAGTAATATTAGGAAGGAGGAGTAAAGTGTTTAGTACCTCATTCCCCAGATCCACTTCAGAGTCCAAGCTGATTAAGGTTTCTCTAGTCAGAAAATCATTTTACATCTTTTTCTTGACCCCCATTACAGAGATGCAGTTTTGAACTTGGGAGGAAGTATTGTCCAGAGATCAGGGGGCATACATAGAGATTTTGTGCCTCTAATCTGAAAAAATTCAGAAAGGATGCCCTAATAATTTGAAAGTAACAAAATAAATAGATCTCTTGAGGTATTGTATGTCATTCAGGGAAAAATAGGATGGTCCTTACCCGTGGAAAGGAGCTGAAAAGGAGGTATAAACTATGTGGCACAGTGCAGAATGGTGGGGCTGGAATCAGGAAGACCTGAATTCCAATTTAGCCTTATCAAAAAGGCCATGTGATCTTGGGTAAATCACACCCTCTGTTTGCCTCAGTTTACTAAACTATAAAATAAGGATAATAATAGCACCTACCTCAGATTGTTGTAAAGACAAAATGAGATAATATTTGTAAAGTGCTTGGCACAGTCTCTAGAACATAGTAGATGCCATATAAATGTTTATTCCCTCCCCCTTGCCTTTTCCTTATTTATAGGATTTTGATGTGAAGTATTATAAAATCAGAGCTTTAGTTTCCTTATCTGTTAAATGAGGTCACTCGTTACAACAGAAAGAGAAGCAACTCTGGAGTCAGAGGACTTGGATTTGAATTTCACATCTGATATTTATTACCTATGTTATTCAAGCCATTTAACCTAGAGAGGTGCCCCCACTTTTCTCATTTTGTAAAAGAAACAGATTGGACTAAATGGCCTCTGAAAGTCCTTAGTTCTCAAAGGACACTTTTTTCTTCTTCCCCTATTAGAATCTAAACAATTTGTCATTTATAAATAGTCCTTTGCAATTGACCAGTGTTTCTCTTGACTCCCACATTTGCATTTCAAAGTTTCTACTCAATTCTGACCTTTTAAAATTTTTTAGAAGTCATCTATTTCATCAGTGTTGATTTTTTTTTTTTTGGTTCTACTGTAGGTTTATACTGAGTTTTGTCAGATATATTACTCTTGGTGGTAAGTTTTTATATTTTGCCTTTTGGAATATTGTATTCCTAGCTTTTCTCTACTTTTAAGTAGTAGCTATTAAGTCTTATCTGATCATGTCTGTGACTCCTTGATACTTGAATATTTTCTTTTACCTGCTTTCAGTATTTTTTCTTTGATTTGAAAGATCTGGATTTTCAGCATAACAGTCCTAGACAGTTTTATTTTGGCATTTCAAGAAGTCACTGGTAGATTCTTTCTATTTTCCTTTGCCTTCTAGTTCTAATAAAACTGGACATGATATCTAGTCCCCCCCCCCCCTTTTTGGTCATGATTCTTAGATAGTCTAATAATTTTTATATTATCTCTCCTTGACCAGTTTCATAGGCCAGTTGTTTTTTATTGACAATGGATTCCTTATATTTTCTTCTGCTTCCCTTCCCCTCACCCCCGTTTGCATTCTGTTTTAATATTTTGTATTATCTCATGGAGTCATTGCTTTCTACTTGATCTATTTTAATTTCCAGTACATTGTAGGAGGTTTACCATTTTCTTTGTTCAAAGCAGTTATTAATTCTTCTTGTCATTCTTTCTTCCATAGCTGCCATTTCATTCATGTTTTATATCTCTTATTTAATTTCTTCCAGATTCTCTCATAGCCTTTGTCATCAGGGTTTTCCTTTTCTACATGACTCTATTTGAATGTACTGTGCAGTTATTCTTGTCCAAGATATTTCTTCATTATACTTGACATTTTCTTCCATTTCCTCATATCTCCAGCTTGGTGATGCAGTGGATAGAGTGCTGGGAATGGAGCCAAGATCTGAGTTTCAATTCCAGACTAGATATTTGCTAGCTGTAGGACCTGGTCAAGTAACTTAACCTCTGTGTACTTCAGTTTTGCAAAATGGGAATACTAACACCTATGGACCCTAATTAGTCTTGGATATACTAGTTAAGATCAGACCTACCTTCCAGAGAATACTGGCTCAGTCTCCTATTTGGCTCAATTTAGGTTTTGGTCTTGGCTTCTATACTTCTATATCCTTCTCTCTACATAGCTTTAAGCATAAAGCATGTATTTCTTCCCATAATCCCAATAATCCACAGCCAAATTGATAATTATTGCAGTAGTAGATCTCCTATATGACCTAGGTTCTTCCTTTACTCATTCTTCTACTATTGTTCCTTTGTGACTTGGACTTGAGTTATCTGAGCCCTGGACTATCCAGGTGCTAACTTGGTTTTGTCTTCTGTGATGATTCAAGTCAAGGTGCTTGAATTCTTGTAGGGCATGGACTTCCTGGACGCTGGTCTGTCCTTTTCTCTTGTGGAGCTTTGGGAAGTAAGACCTGATCTGTTGCCTGAGGAGGTTCAGGGAAGTCCCTATACTGGGCTCTGGTCTGTCCCTACTATGAATGTAGGTACAGGTCTTATAATGGAGGCTGGTATGATTCTGCCTCCTGCAGAGGCTAGGGCACAGCTTGCCCAATGCAGTGCAGTGGTCTGGCCCTATCCTCTAGTGTCTGTAGCTCAGATTTTAGACTATGGTAACCAGTTGTTTGTGTACTTTACCTTCCAAGGTTTTTAAAAAGATTCTCACGATCTTTTTGTGCAGTCCTGAAATAGGTGGCAGAGTTTATTGTTGTTTCTCTTTGACTTTCTTTATTATTCTTGTTTTTTGTTCCTTTTTAGAGCTTTATGGGAGTGTCTCTTGGGGGACCAGGTTTTTCTGGGTCCTAAAATGCCACCATTATTCCACTGACTATAATCTAAGATTTGAGTCTGACGTTCTCTACACTGCCTTTTGCACTTTATTCATACAGATCAGAATTAGGCAAATAATTAGCCTTAAATAAGATGAGTACTTGATTCTTGAGGTGATCAGTTACTTTCTGAAAGTTTAGAGTTTCACTGAACAATATGGTCAGTAAGTGCAGTAGGTAATGGAGCTTAGGAGAAATCTAACAATATTTGAAATTATCCTCATGAAAACTAAAATCTCTTGGTAGCTTCTGGGTGGCTCAGTGGATTGAGAGTCAAGTCTAGAAATGGGAGGTCCTAGATTCAAATCTGGCCTTAGACACTTCCTAGCTGTGTGACCCTGGGCAAATCACTTAACCCCCATGACCTAGCCCTTACTGCTCTCCTGCCATGGAGCCAATATACAGTAGTGATTCTAAGATGGAAGGCAAAGGTTTTTTTTTTTTTAATAAAAAATAAACTCTTCAATTAGAAAGCAGGCAGCCATCTGGCCTCAGATACTTCCTTGCTATGCACTTTGGGCAAGTCACTTAACCCCAACTGCCTAGTCCTTGTTGCTCTTCTGCCTTGGAACCAAAACTTAGCATTAATTCTAAGACAGAAAATAAGGGTTAAAAAAAGTGATAAAGAAAGAAAGCTGAAAGCTTAGATACTTGACATCTGGGTTGGTTTCTTGGGGGTCCTTTAACTTCTCAGTCCATAATCTTCTGAAGTAGCTATGTAAGTTTAAGAAGCCAGCTAAGTGTTTCAGTGAATCTGGAATAAGGAAGATTCGGATTAAAATCAGGCTTCAGACTCTTCTTAACTATGTGACCCTCAGCAGACCATAATCTCCGATTGCCTAGCAAAAAGATCCACTGGATTCACTGAAGAAGCAGATGGCTACTCACCATATCCCTTCCAAGAAAATCCCACAGATATATAGCCAATGGGGCCATGAAGAGTTGGACACAAATGAATGATTGAACAACAACTTGTAAGTTTAAAAAAAAAAAGCCCTGACCTTATAAGAGAATTTATGGTAGTGTTACTTCTTTAAACTGAAAACATTGAAGAATGCCTGTGTGATAAATTTATTGTTCATAATTGCATTTGGGTGGGAAAGAAGGACTAGTATAGAATTTTGAAGAAGAGGCCTAGGAGCCATGTAACATAAACTGTTCACACATTCTCACTGTTGCCTGATATTGTTTTATTCACAGACCACTAGGACATTTTAGTGTCCTACGTGCTTCGTCATGCTTGCCAATATTGTGAATTATAAACAAATACACGGTTACCTTCCAGTTATTTGGAAGGTGGGAAGATAGAATAGAATAACTCAGCTTCTTCTCACCTATGTCTAATCAAGAAAATGAACTCCAACGAGCCATATTGCCTGGATTGAAAAGATAGTTTTCTATTATGAATAGGATGATGCCCCCTAGATTAAAAACTGACTTGTCTGTTGCAAAATGTGGTTGGAGATGCCCATGAAACTTCAAAGTTGGCAGTGCTTAGACTGGAGAATAAACAGCATTGTTTTCAACATTCAAGTAGGCAAAGACAAACGGGACTGGATACAGGAGAATAACTACAGAAAAAGTAGTAGATGGGGTTTCAAGACACAAGTATCCTGTCATCTTTCTTCTGCCTTTAATCTTGTTCCTTCTCATTAAAGGGAAGGAAGATACTTGACTCTGTTCTTTACCACCTGCCAACCAGACAGTGAAATATACCTAGCTTTACTCTGCCCTCTCTTCTTTCCTGTAAGACAGAGTAATAGGGAACATCCTATCTTTTCTCCTGATCTATTGTCAGTGATGAACTGGAAGGTTACTCTCTGGTGGGCAGAACAGTGATGAGTAGGATTTCTCTAACCTTTCCTTAGCTTTTCTCTCTTTCCCTACTAAAAAATGAGAAGTCCATGTGGGGAAGTTATATCGAGGTAGACCCAATCAGGCTGAAGAGATATTCCTTTGCTTTTCTTCTTTCAGAAGTAATGATACATCATCCTTTTACTGTTACTGTTAAGGATTCTTTTCTTATTATTTAGTAGTTATTTGTAATGTATTTATGTTTTACTGAAATAGAGATTTCCTCAAATAGTCTGTTCTTAATAGTTCTCAAATTATGGTTTTTTTTTAAATGTAGATTATCAAGTTCAAATTTCCCATATAGTACATGTTCCTGGTAGATCATAAATCTCTCTCTGTGTCTCTGTCTTTCTGTCTGTCTGCCTCTCTCTGTTTCTCTCTTTCTTTTTGTTCTCTGCCTCTGTCTGTCTCTTTCTAGCATACTCACTCGCAATCTCACTTGAGCTCTTGCTCTCTCTCTCAACGTCTATCTTTCTCAAGATTATATATTGATATAGAAGGCTTCAGTTTGCCAGGTTCTCTACTGGTCAGTACCTAGATCCCAAGATTACTGGTCTTCAACAGATTTGTAGTATATCAAGTTTGCAAAGAAATAGATTGACCTAATGGCCCAGGGAAACCCAAAGAAAAATTGAACACTTACAGAGAATGTTGCAAGACACCCACATAGATGATCGAAGAAGCTGAGCATGTTTAGTTTGTGGGACAAAACAGTTACCTTTAAATATCTGAAGGACTGACATGTGGGAAAGTGATTAAAATTATTCTGTGTGGCTCCAGAAGGCAGAACTTAGGATCAATAAGTGAAAGTTATAGGGAGGTAGATTTTGACTCAGCATAAAGAAGGACTTCCTAATAATCAGAGCTATTTGAAAATGGAAAAAAAATGCTCTTTTATTAGGAAATGAGCTCCCTCTTAAAGGAGGTATTCAACTATAAGACAAATAAATATGTGTGATGGTTGTCAGTGAGGATATTTATTCTTTAAGATTAGAAAAACTGAGGTCTTTTCAGATTTTGAAACTATATGATTCTACCATTTCGGCTAATTATTTGATCTACCCAATAGCCAATATCTCAACTAATTGTTTCATGGAATTTGACTTAATTCTTAAACTAAATTGATAGGTGTTGAATTGTCTTATAACATATAACATAATAAAATGATTATGTATTATGATAATGAGCTATCTCTTAACAGTCAGCAAGAAATCAAGAAAGCTTAGTTATCTCTGTGTCCAAAGGGAAAGAATTCCCCAAAATTTGTTATAAACTCAAAATACCATCATGTAAGACTGGGAAACCATCAAAGTTCCTTTTAGATTTGACATTGCCATTTATTGATGTATGAGCTGGGGCATATAATTTCTATTTAGTTCTTCCTTTATAAAAGGGAACTACATAATCTCAAAGACCAGCATGTGCTGGCAAATGTTCTAACAACTAGGTTTCCAAAAAGAAAGAAAAAAAGCATGTACTACAGACTTTTCATTTTACTCTTCATTATTAACAGTTTCTTCATCACTTGCTTAAGTCTAGAAAATCAACCAAACAATAAAGCAAACCATGATTTATAGTGATTGCTATTTCCCAAGGTGTAAATTCTCCCACTGAAAATTTAAGTTTGATATCCTAGAAGGTCCTAGTTAGCTCCAGCATACTCCTGTACCCTTTCTAGTTCTGAAGTTCCATGATTCTATTTCTCTTTCTAACTCTTGACAACCTGTCCTACACCTGGTAAAAATAATAACAGCTCACATTTATTTAATGAGATAACATTTTTAAGACACCTTTCTCAAAACAACCCTATACAGTAAGAAGTATTATTCCCCCTTTTTAGCTGAAAGTCAAAGAACTAAAAAGTCACACCCAGTTGGGAAGATAATAACCAGTATTTGAACAAAGGTCTGTTAGGAATCAGTCTCTATTTACCACCCTTATTTTGGCTCCCTATTTGGTCTTATTTTAAGGTCCTTGTACTTCACCTTTCCTTTTATCTCTGCTTGCTGAATAGTTGCTGAATACACTCACTAGGAACTGAAGCTAAGTAAGGTTGTGACTTGCCAAAATCAGAGCTGACTAAGATAAGAAGCAAGGTCTACTGCTAGTTCTACTATGCCACACTGTTTCTAACAAAAATTCTTTTAAAAATATTTGTATGCCTCACCAAAATATCCAGAAGAGAACAATAGTTTTATTTTGTGTAATTTCCTCTATGATATTTTTCTTCCTCTTTAATATTCTCTTCCCTGTCCTCTATTTCCCTCAAAGCATCTTTCTTCCTGTCCTTTAGTTTTTATTTCATATCATACTCATCAGCATGAAAGAATCATTAATCATTTGGGGGGTTTGATATATAATTCATCTCAGAAGTAGCCTCTTCTCTTTCCAAACCCTCTTAGAAGCCACTGCCAGGATTAATTTTCCTTGGGAAGATCTAATCATTCACACCTCTTCTCTACTTAGAGACCAACAATGGTTCCCATTGACCAGAGAATTAAGTATAGATTATGTTTGGGTATATCTATCTATCTATCTATCTATCTATCTATCTATCTATCTATCTATCTATTGTCTGTATACATATATGCATATACACATATTTGTATACATATCTGTGTGTGTGTGTGAATATCCTCCTCTTCCACATACTACATTACCCCATTTTACATTCTAACTATATTAGACTATTTGCTTTTGGATATGACTAGAAAGTTTGGTTTTGGCTTGGTTATACTTTTTTATAGTCATGCTGTTCTCTTTACTTGTACCTTCGTGTTTATATTCCCATTCCTTTTGCTTTCCTTTCTTGTACCCATTTGCTGAAATTTTACTCATCTTTTGAAGCCCAACTCAAGTGCTAGTTCTTCACAAAATCTCTCTGATCTCTCTCAACTTTGAATCCCAGAGTATTTTATTTGTACCTTTTTACGGCACCTATCACAACCTATTTTATAATTTAGCTTTTTGTATATTTGACTTTTATCTCCCATTAATAGATTATATGCTTCTTGAAGGCAGAAATTATGTTTTGTTATTAATTTATGTTTCCCCAGCACTAGCATGGTCTTGTTTGTGGTATATGTACAAAGGGAATCAGGTCAGAAAGAACCACAGAAACTTGATTGTCCAGCCTTCATGGGCTGCTTGTAAAATTGTGGAGCTGAAAATCTGAAGCAGTTTTGTAGCTCAGTCAGGCAATAAGAATGAAAATATTAGCTCAGTTTCTTCTACTGAAAAAACCCTCTCCCTCCTCTTTTCCCTGAGAACTGGGACTGAAACACATTACTAGCAATTAGTTCTCGAGCCAAATATTGAGGTTTTGATCAAAACTATGGTTGACATTTGCTCCTGGAAGAGAGAGAGAAAAATGGTCCATAAAGTTTCTATTAGCTTAAAAAGCAGCAACATCTGCTCCAGCCAGCATATGGAATGGCACATAGGTTTCTAACCTGAGATAGAAGAATAAGAAACCAAGAGATGGATAAGGAGAGATAGAGAGACAGAGATAGCTAGACAGAGACAGAGAAGACAACAACAGACACAGCTAGAATTCAGCAGATAACTGAGCTAATTTTTCTTTTACTAATTTGGTAAAATACCTCGGAAGATCATTGCTTTATTTTATTTTGTTATATGCTTTATTTACTTTTACTTTGTCTTTACATCACAGTCATTTACTCCCAACACCAGATTGAACACTCCCTTGTGATAAAAAAATTAAACCCAAATATCCCACATAAAGACTGTGTCTCACAACATATTTAGCGTCCTTTCCAATAGTTGTTCATCTCTCTTCCATGAAAGAGGAGATTTGTTTCAATATCCCTTTTCTGGGTCTTCACTGAAAGTCTTCCATTACTCAGGATTTGGCTTTCTTTGGTGGGTTCTTAATTTATCTTGTTACAATCAGTGTGTGTCTCTCTCTAGGTTCTGCTTCTTTTGCTGTCAGTTTACACATCTTCTTGTGTTTCTCTGAATTCATTATATTTCCAATTTCTTTCTTCTTTATAGTATTCCATTACATTTATATGATCTATAGTTTTATAATGGAGTCCTTCACAAAAATGTTTTCTTTGGTCATTCATCCATAGGCACTTATTTAGTTTCCTAACTTGGATACCACAAAGATTGCCATTATAAATGGTTTTATAGATATTTTTGCTTCTGTCTTCAACTTCCTTGGGGGTATGAGATGGTTCTTTGTTTGTTTGTGTTTTTTAACTTAGAAAAGTCACATATATCTGATGATGAGCCCACAATCCTATACCAAAATATTTAAAATGAGCTAAGGAGATTCAGTTATGTATGTGAACTGTGCTGAACCTACGTGCATTTTACAAATGTTATTCCTTTTCAATTCTCTTTTTCACCTTTCTCTCCCCTCTCTACTGCTAACATCTGCAGTTAAAATTCAGGTGCAGGAGCAGTATATTTTAAGTTTTGATGTCATCATTACTAGAATGCTGACTATAATTTAAGAATGCATTATTGGAATATAAATAACGCTCCCTCTAACGACTTTGTGGTTTTCTCTAGTTACATGATTTCCCCCCAAAATTCAGGGGAATTCCAGAACATTTTGCAATTAGTTAAGGATTATATTTCCTTATTTTTATTAATTTTATGTAAAGTGGGATTTATCAGTGGAGCATTCATTGACACTGACTTCAATTTATTCTGATGAAACTGACTGACATCTGTGTGTGCTGTTCATCAGTCATAATTTAAACCATTCTTAATTGCATTAAATGTAAATTAAGACATTCAATTTCAGCCATTATTTTTCATAAAACACTGTGAACTGAATTTTAGTGGGTCATGAGATCTTACATTCAAGATAAATAGGGTAAATTCCAAACTTACCATTGATGTTCATATTTCACCCTTTGTCGACCATTTCTTTTGGAGCTTGCTAGATTGAAACAATTAATTTGCTCTCCGAAGGGAACAAGGATAGCTAAGGAAGATGTAGCTGAAATTTTTAACAAATGATTTTATCATTTTTAGAGCTTGCCTGTTTCCCAAATGTTTTAAATATGTGATTAAAAGTAAACGATATCAATCATTCATCCAAACCAGATGATAAATTGAAATAGAGGTGCCATTATTAGAGAAAGTGTTCTCCACTTTGGAATGCAAACTTTTAGGTCGCTGGATTTTAAAATCTTATAATTCGATTTTGAAAACAAAATAAAGCATTTTATACAGCCATGTTTCGGATGGAAATATCATATGTTATTATTATAATATCCAAAATTAGTAATAGTGATATTATGGTGCAATATAATATAATATAGTTTAAAACTACATTTTCCTTCTATGATAAATGAAGAATTAAGAATTTCTCTTAGTTACATTTGTAGCAATTTTGCTTCTCCTACAAATGAGAGCAATAGGCTGTACCATGATAATGATGGGGATATGAATATTAATGCTAAATCACATATTTGTATAACATCTTTTATCTCAAAAATATTGACATATTTTACCAGTATCCATAACAATTTGTGAAGGGTGATGGGTATTTTCAATCCTATTTCATAGTTGGAAATTTCATACAATAAGTTATGTGTCTTATTTAATGGTAAATCAGTCACTTGTTAAGATGGAACTAGATACCAAGAAAACTGATTCTCATGACATGAGAAAATCAGTTGAAGGAATTGGTGATATTTGATTGGGCAAAGAGAAGTCTTAGGAGCCATGTAATATTTGTCTTCAAGTATTTGAAAGGCTGTCATGTGGAAGAGGCTTAGCCTTGGTTTTGTTGCCCTCAGAGGACAAAACTAGGAGCAGTGATTGGAAAAGCAGAATGGAATAGTAGAAAGAGTTTAACTTCAAGAAGATGGGTTCAAAATCTGCTTGTGGCACTGTATGACCCTAAGGCAATGGTCTCTGTACCTCAGCTTCCATAATTTACAAAATAAGAGAGTTGGACTGAAAGGCTAAGATTCCTTCTAGATCTAAATATACCATTATAGGATCCTAATGAAATTGAAAAGAGGCAAATTTGACTCAAGACAAAGAAAGATTTCCTAATGATCAGAATTGTCCCAGGATAGAATGGGCCACCTTGGATGGTAGTGGGTTTCTGTTCATTGGAGATCTTCAAGCAAGGGCTGTACTTTTCACCAACCATCAGGTATGTTGTTATAGCTACTCTTGTTCAGATCTGGGTTGGACTAAGATGGTTTCTGAGTTTTGTTCCAGTTTTGAGGGCCTGTAATTCACCTCCTGGTTTTCAACCCTAGAGAAACAAAGCCCAGGACCACCAGTAAGGGACTCAAAAGAAATCAAGTTGTTAGAAAAGCTGCATTTTAACACTAATGGAAAAATTGTACCCATTGTATAGAGTTAGGTTTACTGGGTCTTGCTTCCATGAAAGGCTGTGGATTAAAAAAAAATTTTTTTTGCAAGTCCATTCAGTAACAGACCAATGAGAGGGGAAAAAAAAGAAATTTCCTATACCTTCCTTTGGATTGACCATTTGCTGATGTTCCATCATCCTGTATAGTCATGGTAGAGTATATTGATTTCTTTTAGGGTCAATGATACTGATGCTGCTTACCCCCAGCTGTCTGGATGCCATCTTTCTTCAATAACAGACCAGATCAAACTTTGCCATGCCATTAAATCCCTGATGCTTCCCAAATAAAAGTTGGTCAACAAAGAGAAGGAAGCCATGCACTCTTTCTTTAGTTACTTGAGCAGCAAAATTTTACATGACTATTATATACGACATTTACATTCCCATGTCAGTTCAACTGATAGAGAATGAAGTGTTGCAGTAAGTCTGGAGATGGGTAGTGATGCAATCATCCTGCCCGTTTCTTGCTATTAATATATGTCTCTTACTCATTTTTAAAGATAGCATAAATGAGAGTACTGAATATAAATGGCTTTTGTAAGTCATTCAGGTCAGTGAAGCATGTCATTGTTTGCAACCTGAGTTCCCAAGAGCCCTGGCTGGTTGATAGGGACACCATATATTTTTCTCATAAATAAAAAACACAAACAATATTCACAGTGTTTAATGAGTATTATAAAATAATACTGTATAAGATGAGTTGCCAAAGCTAAAACCAGTAGCATGTGCTTAATAGGGTGACCTTACCATATTTTCTTTCTAGTGCGCGAAGCCTATATAGGCTGGCAATGTATAAATTATTTCTCCAGATGTACATTAACAAACATTTTAGGATGATTTATTTTTTGGTTCCCTGAAAGATGAAGTAAGTTCTTTAGTATTAGCATTGCTAATGATTTTAATGAGGCATTAAAATGTCGCAGAATTATAGGAACATTTTTCTTTTTTTAATATTATTTCATTAATATTTCACAGGAATGTTAATGTTAAATTGATTAAAGAACTTGAAAGAATAATCCACAAAGTGTCCAAGGGCCAGAAAGAGTAAAGAAGTCAGAGAAAGGCAGAGTGTAGTGTAACGGCCAGTCCTGATGAGATGCCCATGCTGGAAAACTCTCCAGGATATTACAGCCTGTTATTTCAAAAATGAAAACCAAATCTTTTTCTCTACTGGCTCACACACAGCCTTCCAGCCACAGTCCACAGAAGCTGACCATGCAGAGCTGACCACACACTGATTGCTGAATGGAATAAGAAAAGCCAGATACCAAGTAGCTATTTCTTAGGGAAAAGGTGAAAGAAGGATTCCCACTACTACCCCTGCCCCACCAAGGCATTCATCTTTTGATTGGAGCTTAGAGTAAACTGACCACCTGGGGTGAGCATTAGGATTTGTGTCTCATATGTTTCATTCTGCTTGGATCCAGGATGGCTAGGGGAAATCTATATCACTGCATCTGCATGAGATTCTTTCAGCTAGTCCTTGCTTCATCTGTTGGGTTGAGTTCCCTTTACACAAGTTAACACTAGCATGGAAGGAGAGCTTCAGAGCATGTCCTCCCCTCTGACCGCAGGAGAGATGGCTATCTGGATGCCTAGAAAATAAAGTGCCAACTGTCCCCAAAAGGGACTGCCTCCAACTAGCAGAGCCTCGCAAGTCAGTTCACCCAGCCAGAGAGGAGGGCATGCTCTGAAGCCCTCCCTCCAAGCTAGGGTTAACTTGTGTAATGGGAACTTAACCCAACAGATGAAGCAAGGACTGGCTGACCTTTGCAGTAGTTCAGCAGGAATTCTGGCATGAAGAGAAACTGTTCTGGGAGAGATTCCCCAATGTCACAGGCAAAAATAGCCTTTGTTACGGTTTGGCCACAGTATCTGCTTATTCCATCCAGGGTCAGAGAAAGGCAAATGTAATGTATACAACTCGTCTTTGCTGGGCAGTTGGGAAGGCTTGCTCTACATTGCTATTCCATAAGAAAGATATTATCTAGAAGCTTGGTTCTGACCTTGATCAGTTTCAGAGGTTGCTTCATCAGGCCCTTGGGAGCTGGCCACCTTTTTACCCCTTTGGAAGGCAACAATGGAAAGAGTATCAAGTTGGACAGTGGACAATCCAGCCTTAAAACCTCGCTCTGCCACAAACTTTCTGTAGGACCTTGGATAAATCAGTTAGCCTCTATGGGCCTCAGTTTGTTCATCTGTAAAATGAGAGGGCAGATTTGAATGACCTCCAAGGTCTCTTCCAGACCAGAAAGGAAGCTGATCCTGACCTTGGGGAAAACAAAAGCCCTTTCTCTTGACTATCTCACCATTCATCAGACTTACAGAAAATATAAAATCTGAAATTCAAAGCAAGCTCAAACATTAACTATTTGAATAAAGATATGATAGAGGAAAGGCTTAAGACTAAAATGAGGTCTTGGGGATGATGTGTGGATTTCAATTATTCCATGTCTTTCCAATCTTCCAAAGCACAGAAAATCCAGAGTTGCCTGTGACCTGGGACAGGAGAGTTATTGTTCAGCATTAGGAAACTAATATCTGCTTAGATGGTGCATGGGTACTTGGCTCTTTTATTGTATTTACTGTTATCATGATAATAGTGTTCAGATTTCCTTTTATGTCTAGGTCCCAAGATCCAAAACCTGGTTCATGCACTGCCAAATCGGTCTTCTCTCTGAATGCTGGGACTTATTTTTCACCCATTGACATAAGCTGATAGAAGTGTCTCATTCCATCACATGGAATGCCATTTAACTCCTGTGACTTCCTATGTCCCTCAGATCATGTAGGCTGTCAGGAAACCAGACCCCCAGGCCCAGACACGTGCACATGCTTTGATTGCAGCCAGCTCCCCTCACCCTGAGGTCCATGTGTCAGAAGAAGTGTACCAAAAATAAACAGGACAGAGATCAAGTAATTTATTTACTCTGAGAAAATCAGAACTTGATGGTTACTTTGGCCTCTAAATACGTTCTTGAGAGAGAGAGAGAGAGAGAGAGAGAGAGAGAGAGAGAGAGAGAGAGAGAGAGAGAGAGAGAGAGAACTCACTGAATTAGCAAATCTTTCCCCAACTAAACAGCAATGAAAGACCAGATGCATTGAAATGGAAAAATCTACTTTTTTCTCTGTCTTTGCTTACGTATCTAGTTTGTTATTTCAACATACTATTACAGTGATAGTTTGACTCTGATCAGTTGAGTTTGGGGGAGCTTTCTTTCCATTTATAGAATTATTATTGTTGTATTTGTGTATGTTGACTCTCAACATTCCAACTCCCAGACTTTGGATTTCTGTTATAAGCTTAAGAATAATATTCAAAAGGGATTCCTTGAAGTCCCTGCTAGAAAGTGATATAAGCAGATGTCCATGGTCCCTGGTCTCTAGGAATCTATAGTCTTGGACAGACAATATTAATAGAGATAGGAAGAATAGACTGGCAGGTAAATGAACCTTGGTCAATTAATAAGCAGTTGACTTGTTCATCAATAACAATCCTTCAAAATACACGTTGGCGTTCCCTTATATGTTTCGTCATAGCAAGAAATTTTTTTAACCCTAATTCTTAGTAGAGTACTTGACATATAGTGAGTGCTTAATAAATGCTTGTTAATTGATTGATTGAGCTTGCATTATGTGCCTAGATATAATGTTAAGCTCCATATTGAATATGGAAGATATTTTCACAGATCCTAGAGAAGGAGAAAATTAACACACATGTGATAATTAGGCAGCCCTAAACTTGATAGCATTATAAGTACAAAGAGAAATCTATGTAGCCTGGAATATATGTTAGGTTAGAAGGTCTTTGGCAGGATAAATAGGACTTAGGTTGGTGAGAGAGAGGAAATAAGGAGGAGGAAGCAATGAGACAAGGAAGGAAGGAAGGAAGGAAGGAAGGAAGGAAGGAAGGAAGGAAGGAAGGAAGGAAGGAAGGAAGGAAGGAAGGAAGGAAGGAAGGAAGGAAGGAAGGAAGGAAGGAAGGAAGGAAGGAAGGAAGGGAGGGAGGGATTTGGCACATGCAAAGCAATAAGGAGGAAATTGGTCTGATTGAAATGGAAAAGATGTATTAATTGATGGAATTCATTTTAATAGTCACCCAAAGGACTAGCCAGAGGGTATTGGTGTAGGAGGCAAAACCTACATGCAAGGTAGTTGTACTGCTCCAGGTGAGGGATGATCAGAACCTAATGAGGAAGAAACAGAAGATGTTGGAAAGTATTAACAGCTGAATTTGCTAGAAGTTGATATGTGAAAAATAAAACAATAGAATGAAGACTGGAAAACTACTCTGAGGTTCCTTCCTCAGGAAGTTGGCCATATGCTGTTGTTAGCAATCATGATGAGAAAGCTGAACACTGGGGAAAGTTATGGAGAGAATTCAGGGAAGAATGGACAGAAGCAAAAGATTCAGTTAAATCTATATTCTGTCTGAATACTAATAGCATTAATTAATCAATATTAATGAAAGTGGATATGAGGCCATGTATCTTGTGTTTTTAGGGAATAGACAACAGGACCTAGAATGAAAACTTGGCTAAAAAGTAGGAGTTTTTGTATTGATGAAGAAATCCAGGAGACACTCTAGTGTGGTAGTTATAGAGGTAGGACAGAAACCAGGTAATAGTGAATCCTGGAAATCATTGCTGGAGAAGTTGACAATTGCTCCAACTTGTGTATATTTTACACAAGGCTATGAAAGCAAATGGTATTAGAGAGTGAAAAATCTCTTGAAAAGAGCCTATAAGAATGTTGTCTCTTCAGTGTGGGAGAGACTAGGAATAGATCAACACCTCACACCCTATACCAAGATAAATTCAAAATGGGTGAGTGACTTAAACATAAAGAAGGAAACCATAAGTAAATTGGGTAAACACAGAATAGTATACATGTCAGACCTTTGGGAGGGGAAAGGCTTTAAAACCAAGCGAGATATAGAAAGAATCACAAAATGTAAAATAAATAATTTTGACTACATCAAACTAAAAAGCTTTTGTACAAACAAAACCAATGTAACTAAAATCAGAAGGGAAACAACAAATTGGGAAAAAATCTTCATAGAAACCTCTGACAAAGGTTTAATTACTCATATTTATAATGAGCTAAATCAGTTGTACAAAAAATCAAGCCATTCTCCAATTGATAAATGGGCAAGGGAAATGGATAGGCAGTTCTCAGATAAAGAAATCAAAACTATTAACAAGCACATGAAGAAGTGTTCTAAATCTCTTATAATCAGAGAGATGCAAATCAAAACAACTCTGAGGTATCACCTCACACCTAGCAGATTGGCTAACATAACAGCAAAGGAAAGTAATGAATGCTGGAGGGGATGTGGCAAAGTAGGGACATTAATTCATTGCTGGTGGAGCTGTGAACTGATCCAACCATTCTGGAGGGCAATTTGGAACTATGCCCAAAGGGCAACAAAAGAATATCTACCCTTTGACCCAGCCATAGCACTGCTGGGTCTGTACCCCAAAGAGATAATGGACACAAAGACTTGTACAAAAATGTTCATAGCTGCGCTATTTGTGGTGGCCCAAAACTGGAAAACGAGGGGATGCCCATCAATTGGGGAATGGCTGAACAAACTGTGGTATATGTTGGTGATGGAATACTATTGTGCTAAAAGGAATAATAAAGTGGAGAAGTTCCATGGAGACTGGAACAACCTCCAGGAAGTGATGCAGAGCGAGAGGAGCAGAACCAGGAGAACATTGTACACAGAGACTAATACACTGTGGTATAATCGAACGTAATGGACTTCTCCATTAGTGGCGGTGTAATGTCCCTGAACAACTTGCAGGGATCCAGGAGAAAAAAAAACCATTCATAAGCAAAGGATAAACTATGGGAGTGGAAACACCGAGAAAAAGCAACTGCCTGAATACAGAGGTTGAGGGGACATGACAGAGGATAGACTCTAAATGAACACTCTAATGCAAATACTATCAACAAAGCAATGGGTTCAAATCAAGAAAACATCTAATGCCCAGTGGACTTACGTGTCGGCTATGGGGGGTGGGGGGGGAGGAAAAGAAAATGATCTATGTCTTTAACGAATAATGCTTGGAAATGATCAAATAAAATATATTTTAAAAAAATAAAAAAAATCTAATAAAAAAAAGAATGTTGTCTCTTTTTCTTCCTTTTCTTCCCCCTTCATCTTAATCTCAGTAAAAGTAAAAGTAAAAAGTAAAAGATTAATAGTTTGGGAATGTTGAGATTATAGATGCTTACTTTGGATGGTTTAGATATTGTCCTTGAAAAAGGTGGTTAAATGATGCATAATGATAAATAATGGAGAAGACTGAACTGCAGGTTTTGGGAGGGTTTTAAAAATGGTAAAGAAACTATTGAGACCATCTGAGTGGGTTTCAATGAGGAAGAAGTAGAAGCCCAAAGTGACCATTTTAGATCTCAAACAATGTTGTGTATATAAGGAAAGAAACTCTATTTTCAGAAATTATTTCTGTAGTTTATGATCTTCAAACTAACAGACAGTGATATTTTACTAGTTAGATGACCTTGAGCAAGTCTCTTAACCCCTAGGCCTCAGTTTCTTCATCTACAACATGAGAATGAGAAATGTAGAAACAAAGAGAATAATGGGATTCCTATGCCCAATGAATGTCTAATGCATTCAACAAAAGCAAAAAAAAATTTTTTTAATTTAAATATGTACTATGAGTAATATACAGATACAACAGTAAGATAGATATACTGTATATATATACAGTAAGATATGGTATGTATAAGATATAGACAAAGATAAACAGTATCTGTTCACAATCAACTAATATTCTACTATATTTGTCTTATAAGATAATTGTGGGGTTCAAATTAAGGCTATATGTTTATTTATATGAAATATAATATATGAAAGCATTTTATAAACTACAACATGTCATATAAATGCAATTATTATTATCATAAAGAACTTATGGTTGAATAAGAATAGAAGATCAAGAAGAAGATGATAACAATATATCAAAGAAGAGTCTGTGATAGAATGCACAATAGTGATTTGTCTTTTTTTTTAAAGGGGCATCTAGGTGATGCCACAGTGTATAACATGCTGGGTCTGAAGTCAGAAAGACTCAGACACTTACTAGCTGTGTGACCCCAGGGAAGTCACTTAACCCTGTTGGCCTCAGTTTACTAATTCATTAAGTGACCTGGAGGAGAAAATGGCAAACCACACTAGTATCTTAGTTAAGTAAGCTCCAAAGAGGGTCACAAAGAGGTGGATTCACTTCAACAACAACTTTTTAAAAAATCAATTGTTATGGGTCAGGTAGGTGTCACAGTGGATAGAGCACTAGGCTTGGGAGGACTGAGTTCAAGTATGGCCTCAAACATTTCCTAGTTGTATGACCCTAGGTAAGTCATTTAACCCCCTTTGCCTAGCCCTTGCCCTTTTATCCTAGAGTTGTCACTGGGACAGAAGCTAAGGGTTTTAAAAAATTAGTTGTTTAGTGTTCCAAAATAACAGCTGGGATGGGAAGGCAACATTGGAGTTCGGTAAGGCTCTTCTGGAAAATGGAGAGGTATATCAAAGAATTCAAGAGATCAGGAAAGGCAGATGATGGAGTTGACTATGGATTATTGATGGTGATTGTGAGAGAAGTACACAAAGGAAGATCTCCAAAAGAAAAATGGGAGATGATAATGTTCTCGATATGCCTTTAAGAATTGGACCAAGGACTTACTGTGGTTCCTACTGAATGGGAAGCATATCACAAGATAGTCTAGATGAAGAGGTTGGCAATAGGCATATCTTAGATGAAAATGAATTCAATTATGTGGACTTTGTTGATAGACAGCAAAATCAAAGAATAAGAATTCCATTGAAATAAGATGGAATAGAACCAATGAGGACAGTTCATTCATTTAGATTTTTAACTAAGAAGATGAGGGACTTGGAATTTAGGGTGCTAGACAGTCAGAAACCAAAAGTGATGACAAGATTATCATAATTATCATAATCATAATCACTTTTGAAGCTGTGTCTAACCCAAGAGCTATTTTACATCTGGGTGTACACACACACACACACACACACACACATGTCCATTCAGTCTCACAAAGCATATACATTTTTGTAGATATGTAAACAGAGCCATAAGATCTGTGATTTCATCATTATGATTCATCCTGTCTAGGACTTCATGGATAAGTCATAGAGAGTTTTCCAAGACACATCTATGTTAAGTGACTTGTCCAATGCCAGCTGGTTATTTTCAGAAGTGGCATCTGAACCCAACTTTTCCTGATGCCAAGCCTAGCACCATGCCATGCTCCTCTCTTCTCTCTATCCTCCACAACATACACTTTGTTTGGGTTCCTATTTCTAAAGTAAGTTACAAGTAAGCACAGAAGATAGAACTGGCTTGTTCATTATTTTTTACTATCATGTCCAAGATAGTCCAAAATGGTCAAGGTGCCCAACCAAGGTTATATTGAGGACACAGCAAACCAATTTATGCATTGCTCTAAATGTATCCTTTTCTCTAATAATTATAATAACATTTTCTGCTCACTTACAAGGGAAAAGTTTGGACAAGTACAATTTCCTGCTGAAGCCATCATTAAATACCAAAATTTATTATGAACTGAAGGACACACCAACTGATTGTTAGTTCTCTGCCACCAAATGAAGATGTATTATCAGTATTTGTGTTAAATATTCTGTTTTAACGTTGCAGATACATATTCATTAGCAGACAGAATAACCATGTAGTTTGCATTTTGCAGTTGTTCGGGTTTTTTATTTCCTCAAGCTAGCACAGGTATACAAACTTTGCATCACCCACTGCATGTAATTTCCAGTTCTGTCATTCCCATGTAGAAAGCTCAGCTCTCTATTTAGCTGGGCGCTGGTGAGAGAGCGAGCGGCGTTTGCAGGCCCCTCTGCCCTTGAGCTGTTCCATTAGTGCATGGAAAGCACCTTGCAGCCTGTGACAAGCGCAGCAGATCGGCACTAAATCAAAAATCAGTGCCAGCCAGGGATCTAAGCCACCATGAAGGTCACAGCCATCAGCGGCATGCCATCTCAATCCAAACAAAACACATTGGATACAGGGGGATTTTCACAACTCACAATAGGTGACAAACATGTCATGTCAGAGTAATCCTGTAGAGCAGGGAAACAGGGAGTGACCTTTTAAGTACTTTGGAGTATTTCCTCAAACTTGGAAAAAGCCAGAGGGAATTTTGGGTAATGGTATGTATGCACTGGATCAAACTGGTCTGGAAAGATCCGGATTCCAACAAAGATGAACTCTTTCCGTGTCCATGACCATTTATGCTCAAACGGACTAACACACACATATGCTATTAAAAAGGACATTTTAAAAAAGCTTATTTGGTCTGTGTTTGTTTGCTTTAAAAAAATGACCCCCTGGACCTGTTAAGAAGCAAGGCTATGTTTTAAATTGTTTATTTATTTGTTGATTCTGAGACTTACACTTAATCTCCTTCTCAAATATAAAATGTTAGGTCTTAGTCCAAGGATAATAAAAATTCACGTTTAGCAAGACCCTATAATTTAAGATGGTACATTGGTGTGTGGAATCTATAACCCACACCACAGAATTTTTACATGTGCCAATGTGTAGGTTTCTAAGAAATAAACATTATTGTAGATAGTGGTAAACAAATTTTAATCCTATCTTCCATCTCTCTT
Source organism: Monodelphis domestica (assembly GCF_027887165.1). Classification (NCBI taxonomy): domain Eukaryota; kingdom Metazoa; phylum Chordata; class Mammalia; order Didelphimorphia; family Didelphidae; genus Monodelphis; species Monodelphis domestica. Next base: position 492,311,378 of record NC_077229.1, on the reverse strand, counting down.
CTTGGGGGACTATATAGAAGATTTATTGGCATAGGGAGTTCTTCATAGAGGAATTCTATCTCTACCAAGGCAGGTCACCAGCTTCTTTGCAACTAATTGTCCAAGAAAGTTGCTTAGAGCCCAGAGAATTTAAGTGACGTTCCAGGGTCATATAGCTAGTGTGGATCAGAGACAGGTCTTCCTAAACTTGAACCCAGGTCTTCCTAACATTGAACTAGAGCTCCATTTGTTCTGCCACACTGGCCACACTGCCTTTCCTATCTCTCAAAAAAACAAAGTGGGAGGGAGGTACATCAATATAGTCTGTATACACTGACTATACAGTATTTCACTGTGGTGCCTTTTGCAGTTAATAATTAGTATCCTAGATGGACAGTAGTTGGTACATAGTCTGACAAATTCAGCTGGATTTGTCTAAATTAACTTGCTTAAATTATCTGCTTTAGAAAGGGAGGTAATAAACATATAAATCTGTATATAAAGATGTCTGAAGGGATGATCAAGAAAACTCCTGATTAAACTGATTTAAGGACACACTAAATTGATCAGGACATGTATATGTCCTTCTCTTCATATATACATACACATATAAACTCATACTATATATATATAAATATATATATTCTATACTATACCTTTCATGATAGTTGGTCAAACAGCGGCTTCAGGGGCCAGCAACTGAGTGATATAGAGAAAAGGGTGCTATGAAAAGACTGTTTTGCATAGTCAAGTTCTCAGCTTTACTTTTAGTGGGATAGCTATGCAAATAGATATTATACATTATATGTATGTCTGTACATTTTTATGTGAGACACGGCAGGGCATCGTGGTTAAGAAAGCTGTCCTATGAGTTAGGAAGGCGTGGATGGAAGTCTTGCCTCCGATTTCCCTGGGCATCACTTAATCTCTTGGGCATCTAGGCATCTGTCTAAGGTCCCAGCTAGCAGAGTAGGTCTCTCTGAATTGGCAGAAGGATGGCCTCACCTCGCAGTGCCCTATGCCAACGAACTCACACATTTGTAAAAAGACGTATTATGTCTCTAGCCCTAAAGACATGCTTTTGAGTAAGTACATTAAGAAGCTACAAAAGGAACACACTGAATCGTGCTAACAATACTATTTGGAAAAACGGGAGGCAAAATACAAAGTTTCGTTTGCTAGCTTGTGATGGGAAGCAGTCTTGATCAGTGAATAACCTAGAAGGGCGACACACAACGTGGTTCTACTCAATAGGATTCATCACCCAAGAATGAGCAGCCCACGTAGAGACACGAAGTCATCTCAGTTCAAAAGTAAAGCTCATCAGGTTTCCAGAGAAAGAAATTATTTTGAATCAGATGCTTCGTGTTGGACTTTGGAGTCAATGGTTTCTTAATTTTACCCTAGCTGGAGAAGTTCCAGGAAGCCCTTAGAACTTCAGCAGAGTGGAGCGGTGTATGTAATGGAAGAGCGCCATCTGCTGGTAGATCCTTCTCAGTGCCCATTTCTTTTGGAAAAGGGGTGAAATCTTCCTTGTATTGAGGAAGATTTCAGAAGTTTGTGGAAATCTTTTTCTCTGGCCAAGAGCTGCTGCAGGATTTTTGCCCGGTCTTGCGTTACAGCTCTCGTTAGGTTAAAGCATACCTTTGATATACATTATTCATTTTAAATTAACTTTATTACCGATTTCATAGAATCACTAGTCAGCACTTGAAGTAAAATGGGCACAAAGGACTCTCTCCGCACACCGTTTCCCCCGTCCCCCCCCCCATCTCTTTTTTGTCAATTAACAAAGTTTTTGTATTCATCATTCATCAGTAGTCAGCCTGTGAGAGTGTGCTCGATTTAAAAGCGCTGGCTTTTCACTTAATGCATCCCATCTGTTTCTGAAATAAATTGCAATAATCCGTGTTTAATTTTAATCAATGTATTACTAAATATGCAAATTATATTAAAAGCCGTGGTTTGAAAAAGCTTTCATTTGTAAATATGGTAGCTTAAAACAGGAAGCATATCTAAAAGCCATTTAGCTACAGTTGCCTCACTCTAACACTGTAGCTGATTTATAAAGCAGATCGCTAGTTGAGCTTTCTCCCACAAGGGGATATGTAAAACTGTTGCATATCAGATTTTGTTAACATCTGATGGGCTAGTGCTAACAGTGTGAGAGGCTCATCCTCAGCAACCATGCCTTTTACATTTAAATTAAGGTATAATCTTATTCCATTCTACAGCTTTCTAATTTTTTTTACACAACTTAACATACGAATTTGCGTGATTGCTTTATGAATCACAGTTAAAGCAATTTAAGCAAGCCTTTCAATCAATCTTAAATTTTCAGTGCCTGATTTATTTGTGATTTGCATAATTAATTGTAGAGGGGATCCTTTGGGAGTCCCCCTCTTTTTGCCTCCCTATCATTGCTATGAGTTCCTCACTCTCACATTCTGTTTAGAGCAAATGGAGCCAGAGTTCCTTGGGGCCACTCAGTTCCTGTTCCCAGGCATTCAGATAAGGTTTAGATCACAGATTTAGAGCTGGGAAAGACCCTATCCAGCCCATTTTACAGATGAGCAAGCTGAGGCCCCAAAAAGGCATACTAATTCTAGGGACATACAGGTAGCAAGCAAGTTGCAGAGCTGGGACTTGAGCCCACAACCAGTTAGTCCTCTTTTCAGTATAACATACTGCCTCATTACATGTCTTCCCTTTTGTGGGTTGCTTCCACAGAAGTTTCCTATCCTTCCTGACAGGGAATGAATGAATTCTGAAACTGGAGTCTCAGGTCATTTATTGCACTAGTCCTCTTTGTTTGTTTGGCTTGCTTGAGTCTATCTGAGTAGAGAAATGATGGGATTCTCTTTGGCCTCTGTGTCTTTATATGTATGTAATGAGTAAAATTGTCTTCAAGGTGGACATTAACCAACATATGATCATTAGTCACAATGTTTCATTGTGAGTGTGTGTTTGAGTGTGTGTGTGTGTGTGTGTGTGACTCCCACTGACATAGAAGGCATATGAATGAATGGAGTCTGTCTCCAGTTGTCTATCTTCCGACTTTCCCTACTCAAGAGTTGATGTTCTTTTCCATCCATCCACATATAGCTATAGCTGTGTCCTTACTAAGGATATAATATATAGGCCACAACTCAGTTACTTTTCAGTGCATTTATCTTTTTGGGAAGCATTTATGGGAAGAACTATATATAGAACTATATATTGAACTAAATATATTGTGATAAGCAGTTAGTTTGGACCTTGCATGTTGTTTTGCCAAACACTGGCTTCAGGGGCAAGCAACTGAATAATGGAGAGCAGAGGATGCTGTGAAAAGACTGGTTTGAAAAATAAAGCTCTCCACATTAGTTTTAGTAGACTAAGTATGCCATGGGACATCTATATAAGAAAGAAAAAAAGCTCCATGCAGAAATTTTAATAAACATACTTTTAGGCATTTAATATTGAATAAACAAATTAAAAACTTCAGCCTATGATCCAAAGTCATTCACAAATTGGAAGTGACCTTAGTCTGCCCTAAAAGGGCTAATAATGCAAAAGCAAGTAGGGCTTCAGGCCCCCAGGGAATGCAGAGCAGGTCAGTGAGGCTCTTCTATTGAATACACCAATCTGTTTGGCTTTGACAGGCCCTTTGTCTGATTCCAGAGAATAGGGTAGAGACATAATCACTGGTAGGGCTAAGGGGGCTGTTATCCTAGTACTTTTACAAGGTTTCTTTTCTTTTTCCTCTCCTCTCTCCTCTCCTCTCCTCTTCTCTTCTTCTTTTCTTTTATTCTTTTCCTCTTTTCTCTTCTCTTCTTCCTTCCTTCCTTCCTTCCTTCCTTCCTTCCTTCCTTCCTTCCTTCCTTCCTTCCTTCCTTCCTTCCTTCCTTCCTTCCTTCCTTCCTTCCTCCCTTCCTTCCTTCTTTCCTTCCTTCCTTCCTTCCTTCCTTCCTTCCTTCCTTCCTTCCTTCCTTCCTTCCTTCCTCCCTTCCTTCCTTCTTTCCTTCCTTCCTTCCTTCCTTCCTTCCTTCCTTCCTTCCTTCCTTCCTTCCTTCCTTCCTTCCTTCCTTCCTTCCTTCCTTCCTTCCTTCCTTCCTTCCTTCCTTCCTTCTTTCTTTCCTTTCTTTTCCCCGCTTTCCTCTCCCTCTCTTTCCTTCTCTCATTCTCTTATTCTTTCTTCTTCCTCTTGCTTTCCTTTCTACTGTCCCCCCTCTCATTGTCTCTCTTCCCCCCACTTTCTATCCACCCCCCTCCCTCCTTTCCTTCCCTCCTATAGGAATCATTTCATTTTTGTCTTTATATCTCTGGTGTTTAGCCCAGTGCCTGGAACATAATAGGTACTTAATTAATGGTTAATGACTGATCAGAAAAAAAGGACTTTGGCCCCCAAAGATAGCTCCCTAAGCCTGTGGGACAAAGGGAACAGGAAGTGGGAGTTTGCCAGTCATGAAGCGGAGAATCATTGGCTTGGGAGCCCTCATTCTCTAGGATCTTGTGATCACAGAATTATAATTTAGAGCTGAAGACAGAAAGAAGCCACCATAGAAATCAGCAAATGATCTAAATCTGGGTTTGAGTGATTGTTTTGTGGCTTTCTAGACTTTAAAAAATGATGGGAGAAAATCTTAATGGTACAGATTAAACTTAAAAGTGTGGCTTGCGTTCCCCCTCTTCCCCCCCCCCCACACAAAGTAGACAATGGTTGAACATTTGCCAGTACACCTCTGGTTGGAAGGGATCTTGACAGATACCTAATCTATCCTTTACCTGAAAAACAACTTTTTTCTATAGCTTACCTAATCATTTGAACATTTGCTTGAAGACCTCCAATGAGAGATAGCCTACTACTTATCAACTTTTGAATAGTTATAATTGGTAGGACATTTTTTCTGATACCAAATCTAAGTTTTCTTCTTTGCAACTTACAACCTACTTCTCTTAGTTCTTTCTATAATGCCAAGCAGAAACACAAATCTTCCACATGTCAACTTTGAAGAGAGTGATTGTAACTCTTTATTTCCTTCAAATGGCCCTCCTATAATAAAAATTCAAGGCTCTTCTCTATTGGTGGATTGGTAAATGTTTAACAACCAGCTTTCCAGGAGTGGGCAAGGCTATGTGCATGAAACACTTTTAAATTAATTGAATCATTAACATGTACTCCATTACTTTCTTGGGTCAACAAAACAATAAATCAAGCCCTGATTTGTAACATTTATGGATTTCCAAGGTGTAAAGCTCACACTGAGAATTTAACAACCAGTTCAAACTGACTCCAGTATATTCCTGTTCTCCATTCTGGTAACCTTCTTCTGAATATTCCAGCTTATTAATGTCTTCCCTAAACTGTGGCACCTAGAAATGAGTCCAATATTTTTGCACGCAGTCTAACCAGGGTAATGTGCACCACTTGTACTGAGTAGGGTAGAATTGGGCTTTCACCATCTTAATCCAGTAAGCTCTCTCTTCTACTATGGCCAGAAGTAACATTGGCCTTTGTGACTCCCAGGGATAACTATCTGCATGTTGGTGCCAGGTAAATGTGTTAAGATTCTGTGCCTTATATATAAGAAAGTGGGGCAACTAGGTGGCAATATGGATAGAGTGTCAGTCCTGAAGTTAGGACAAATCATTTTTCTGAGTTCAAATCTAGCCTTAGACACTAGCTGTATGACCCTGGGCAAGTCACTTTGTCTCAGTTTCCTCATCTTTCAAATGAACTGGCAAAGGAAATGGCAGACCACTCCAGTATCTTTGACAAGACAACCTCAAATGAGGTCATGAAGAGTAGGATAAAACTGAAATGACTGAACAACAAATGAGAAAGCTGAAAATAGGGTGAGAAAAGGTTCCGGCTGGTGGTCCAGATCACTAGCCACCTAGTGATTAGTTCTGCCACAGCGATTGAACTCCTCAGGATTTTTAATGAATATTAATTCCCTTCAGTGTAGGCCCTCCCCCTACTGCCTCTAGATTCCTGAATTCTGGGGTTTCTTATGGTTCTGCTATTCCTTCGGTGGTAGACGGCAAGTCTGGTAACAGGGTCTATAGAACTGGACTAAACTTGGGCTTGTAAACTAGGGCCACTTACTGCAGCAGTTGTAACAGCTTTTCTGTATGAGTTAAAGGGGTTTTACAATGAGAAGAGGGTTTAAGCAGTTTCTCCCACCCATTTCAATTCTTACATCTGGCAGCAAATGCATCTGCAAATTAGTGACTATGTGGCATCTCAGCATCTGGATGGATTAGAGAAAGGAAAAAGAGAAAACCCATGAACTAGACTTCCACATCTAAAAGAGGCTTATTAGAAGACATAGCTTCTGCAGACTGCTGGGAGAAAGTGCCATGGACTTTGAGATCTACATCTAAATTGGGGTAGTGGTGAGGCAGGTCCTACGTGGCTTTCCAGCTTGCTTTTTAAGGTAGGAAAATTCTCATCTCTGATGTTTTAGGGATGCTTCCTCCTTTTAGGGTAGAGTTTCTGTGTCATGATCCCCGTTAGCTCTGTTGACGAAGCTTTTGGAGCATGGACCTTTTCTCAGAATGATTTTTAAGAACATTAAACAAGGGGACAGCTAGGTGGCTTAGCAAAGAGAAAACAGACCCAGAGTCAAGAGGACCTGGATTCAAATTTGACTTCAGACACTTCCTAGCTGTGTGACCCTGGGCAAATAAATAACTTAACCCAATTGCCTAGCCTTTACAGCTCTTCTGCATTGAACAGATATTTGTATCAATTCTAAGACAATAGGTAGAGGTTCAAATAAAGAGAGAGCATAAAACAAGACACAGGATTACAAAGGAAACAAATTTTATTTTCCCAAGCATTCATTAAGCACCTACTATGTGCCAGGCACTGTTTTAAGCACTAGGGATACAAGGAAATGAAGGAGACAGTCCATTTTCTCAAGGGGTCCACAGTCTCATAAGCAAACAGCTTTGTACAAACAAAGCATGTATAGAATGATTTAGATAGCTACAGAGGGAAGGCAATGGCTTTCAAATGTACAAAAATGGATGTTAAAAATGGATTATCCATTTTTTGAAAGTTCATGAACTTTTTCAAGTTCATGGGTTAAGAGCTCCAGTTTTAGGGATTTCCAGGGTGGTAACTAGTAGAGAGCAAGGCATTATCTATTATTTCCATTTCCAAATCCATATTTGTAGAATTTCTAAGCACAGCAATTTGTTAAGTGAAATGAAAAATGGTTTGTAATATTTCCTCATTTACTTAAGGTCAACTAGAAGGGAGCAAGGGGAACGTGGAGAACATTATCTATGATCTCACATGCTATGGGGATGTTTCAACTCAGATGGACATTTACCCATGAAATTATATTTCAGAAAATTATAATTGAAGAAATGCCTTTCAATATGGTTTCAAGAGGGAAAGCAAGAGAAATGAAGAAGCAATTAAAACTACACTGGTCTATTGCATAGTAGCCAATTCTAAATTCCTTGGCCAATGTCAGGACCTTGAGTTGGTCTCTCAACTAAGGCTCAAAGTTTAATTTATAGAGATACTTTTTGTAACATTCTATATATGAGCTGTGTGACCCTGGGCAAGTCACTTGGCCCCCATTGCCTAGCCCTTACACTCTTCTGCCTTGAAGCCAATACACAGTATTGACTCCAAGATGGAAGGTAAGGGTTTAAAGAAAAAACACACACATTCTATATATGAATGTCATCCCAGATTAATTAAGAATGGGGGAATTAACTTCTAACTCTTCTAAAAGATACTGACAAGGAGAAAAAAGTCTAAATGTTTAATATAACAATAGTAGTAGTAGTAGTAGTAGTAGTAGTAGTAGTAGTAGTAGTAGTAGTAGTCTCTCGGTAACCAAGAATGACGATTAGCGAGCATTTATATAGCACTTTAAGTTTTGCAAAGTGCTTTATGTATAGTACGACATTTGATTAGCATAACAACCATATGAAGTAGGTGTTACTACTAACCCCATTTTATGGAAGAGAAAATCGAGGCACAGAAAGGTTGTGACATGGCCAAGGTCACACAAATAATAATTATCTGAGACAGAATTTTCACTCAAAACTGAAAGTACATCACTCTATCCAATAAATCACATAAAAGATGTATAATGTATATGACAGAAAACTTTGCCACTCAAGTACTGTTTTAAAATAGTCTAAATATTCTAAATTTTACTTTAAAATTTTTTCAAATTTTCAGTTTCAATAGATTTAAAAATCTAATTTCTCTACCCCATACAATTTTTTAGACACAAATGTCCTTATACACAGAAGGGTCAAAGAAGCATCAAACTAGTCCCTATGAAATGAGCCTCAGGGGCCACAGTTTAATGAGCTCTACAACATCTTGGGACCATTTCTAGAGCCCTATAACAAGATGGCAGGAGATGAGGCACTAGTAGTCAATATCAACGAGTAGCACTCCTCCAATATCTTTAGTGCCTTCTGATCCAGGAGCCTTCATGGATCTACTTGAAATATCTCTCCTTGGACACAAAATGAAAAAAAAAAAGGTAAAAATCTTACACTCACATAAGAAACCATGAAAACCTCAAACCCATATAGGAAAAAATGATATATTTCTATTATTTTGTATTTTTCAGAACTCTTTAAAATGATTTCACAAATTAGGATCCCATGGGCTAAAAGGTGTGTAACTAGGAGAGAAAGAGAGGAGTGGATTGTGGTTCTGTCTCTGTCACAAACTAATTACATGACCTTCAGCAAACCAACTTCTCTAGGTATCAGTTTCCTCAGCTGTAAAATGAGGGGGTTGGACTAGACAATTTTAAAGGTCCCTGGTAGTTTTAAATTCTAATATGCCCTAATATCATAAAATTACCAGGCCCATTAAGTTATTTCCTTAAGGATTGACTACATTTTCTTGGCTGAACTAGGGTAAAAACTTACTAAATCCATATTTCCAACTGTCTCTTTTCTCTGCTTCCCTACTATACTTGAAATGGCAAAGGATGCCATTTATCAACACCAGGCAAAAATGATGAATAGCTCTTTTATCCAACTTATTGTCATTTTTTTGAGGAGGTAGAGGACAAACAAACTACAAGTAGTCTGGAAGTAGAAACTTTTGGCGAAGTCACTTGAATTGGGTTTAAAAATTCCAGCTTGGGTGAGCTCAGCAACAATAAGCATCCGAATTTCCCTCACATTAGAAGCAGAAATAGGTTCTCTGTTTTCCTCTTCCTTCTTGACTGTTGAGTTCTCAATGTGATGACACAACTGCCAGGATCAGTGCAATAACTCAGATACAGCATGGTGCCTCAAATAAAATCTTTAGGACCCAAAGGGCATTTTAGCAATTGGGCTTCCTGCCACCATATGGTTGCTTAGAACTAAGGAGAAGGGGCAGGAAGGGTAGAGGATCTAGGGATCAGACTACTGATCAAGGAATCAAGGAGTATCTTCCAATTCATGGTTGTTCAGGAGGGCCAAGTTTGGGCCTTTCATGTTAGATTAAAAAATGTGACTTTAAGATTATTGTTGTGGAAAAGGAGGTAGGGGGAAGCTGGGTGGCTCAGTGGGTTTAGAGTGAGACCTAGAAACAGAAGGTCCTAGGTTCAAATCTGACCTCAGATGCTTCCTTAGCTGTGTGATCCTGGGCAAGTCATTTAACCCCCAGCTGCCTAGCCCTTACCATTCTTCTGCCTTAGAGCCAGTACATAGTATTGATTCTAAGGCAGAAGGTAAGAATATTTTAAAAAAATGAAATAAAATTTTAAAAAATGAAAAGGGGGTAGAAAGCACAAATAGAAAATTAAGAGAGATTGGATTCAAATCTCACCTCTAACAGTAGCTGTGTGACTATCACTTTTCTTTTATAAAATAACATTTTGTTTTTTCCCCAATTACATGTAAAAACATTTTTAACATTCTTTTAAAAAAAAGTTTTGAATTCTAAATTTCCTCCCTCCTTCTGATCTTCCCTCCCCAAGACCCTCCCATTCCTCCCCACTCCCTGAGATAGTAAGCAATCTTATATAGAGTCTGCATGCACAATCATGTAGACCATTTTCCCAGATTAGTCATTTTGTGGAAGAGATATCAAATGAAAAAATGAGTAGAAAGAATGTGAAATAGTGTATGTTTCAGTCTGCATTCAGACTTCATCAGTTCTTTCTCAGAGGGCAGATGGTATTCTTCATCATGAATCTCTGGGATTATCTTGGATCACTGCATTGCTGAGAAAAATAAAAACAACTATGACCATCACTTATCTGAGCCTTGTTTTTTCTCATCTGCAAAATGGGGAATTTTAGGGACTAACTTTTGTGAGGCTCAAATGAGATAAGGAAAATAAAAACTCTCCTCTATGTGCTAATTATTATTATATAGTGACCCAAGAGAGTCTTTTCCCAGGTATGTACAAAGATACCAGATTTTAATAGAAAATTGCTCCACAGAGTTAAGCTCATCTCCCATTAACAAGGTTAGCCAAAGCCTTCAGATAGACTTCGTTTCAATTTCTTTTGGCTTGTATTGTTAATTCTGTGGTCCAATATTCAGCTTGCCAGGTGATTCCGCAATGACTCTATGACAGGTGACTGAAGATCTGATAATTGAATAAGAAGGGTTTTTGTAAGGTTCAGGACTGAATAGTCAAGGGTGGTAGAATGACTACTTCCCCTTTCCTTCATGAAGATGATCCTTATTTCTCCATGATATTGCTAAATCAGGAGGGTCACTTGGAAGTGTGTGGGGTGGGGGGCCAGCCAGTGTCCATGACCAAGATCTCCGATATCCCCACATGCTCTCCAGTCATCGTACATCTGGAGCTGCTCTTATGTAGAGGTGTCTGGGCCCAAATATAGATGTAACTGACATCAAAATGGAAATAATTCAATAGATTTCCCAGAGAGAAAGCGCTGCTGTTGCCTTAAGGTCTGACATTACTTTTGACATCCTAAATCTCTGTGTTTATGAGAAACATCAATAATAATAACCACCCTTTGCACTGTACAGCACCTTTCTCCCAAAGCTCTGAATGTTTTACAAGCGTGAAGTTCTCTTTGCAGAAGGGAAAGATGAAGTGGGAGAACTTGGCCCAAGGCAATTAAGACACAGAACTCAGCAGAGTAGGCATGGGACATATGTGGGGCAATTTAGGACAGGAAATGAGGAATACTGTATTCAACTGAGACTGGAACTGAGAAGGAAAGTGAAATTTAGCAAGACAGTCAGTAATGGTCTGACTTGGACAAAGAATTTGTCTAGCTAAAATTAACTATGGCCTTAAAGTGATTCTGAAACATTGGAGCTATTAATATTCTCCAGTATTTGCCAGTTACAATCTAATGTGCTTTGAAAGGCTTGGCTACAACAAATCCTTTCATCGACATTGTTCAAAGCAGTCTTTGAATTAACTTTGCTTTAGTTTGTACACATTTCAAAAACAATCCAAAACTGGGGAATAGACTAGATTAAGTAAGTAGAATAAATTGAGAATTAGAGTGATTATTGTTACCATTTGTGATCATATGTGAATGGTGCCATTTGGCTGATATCTGCCTACAATAACAATTTTTAGACACAACAAGAAGTCAAATTCTAACAAGAAGAGTTCATTTATTTCATATTGTCTAGTGTTCATTTAATGGCCATGGATGGGTATGTCTTCAAATGAGCAATCATTTATTCAGTGCCTACTATGTTTCAGGGATAGCGAATGCAGGACCTAGAACTAGTAAGATATCTTGAAATAAAATCTGGTCCCAGAAACTAGCTATGCACCCCTGGGCAAGTCACTTAACCTTACTTGCTTTAGTTTCAGCATCTGTCAAATGAGCTGGAAAAGGAAATGGCAAATCATTCCATTATCTTTGCCAAGAAAACCTCAAATGGGGTCACATAGAGTCAAATATAACTGAAATGACAACAACAAGGAATGCTCCATGTGCTTTATTAAACATTGGAAACACCAAAAAGTAGTCCTTGCTCTTGAGGACCTCACAATCTATTGAGAGTTCAACGTGCAAATAACACCATGCAAATAATAAATCTATATCTACATATGGCAAATTAGAGGTAATCTCAGAGGGAAGGCATTAACACTAAAGAGAATTGATGAAGGCTTGAGTTGTACAAAAAGTGTGAATGGTTAGTTACCACCTCAGAAATTCCTGCAAATCTCAGTAATTCTCTTAGAAATTGAAGAAACTGAAAAAATCAACATAGAAGTCAGATAATAGATGTCTTAATTGTCTAGCCTTCTCTCCATTATTTTTCTTGATTTCTAGGAAATATTTGATAAGACTAACCACATTTCTATACTAGATATTTGATTCTTTCTGGGTTGTTAGGACCCTTCTTTCCCTCTCCCTTTCTCTCTCCTTCTCCATCTCCCTATTCCTCTACTTCTCTTTGTCTCCCCATTCCCTCTCTCCCTCTCTTTCTATCTTTTTCTCTCTGTCTCTGTCTATCTCCTCCCTATCCCTCCTTTTTCTTCTTCCTGACTGGATTTTCTTACCCTCCTTTGCTGGATCATCATCCTTGTCCCATTTCTTGGCAATAGTGTTGTCCCCAAACATCCTTCTTCTGATCACATTTTCAAAAAGATATTTGGGAAAAGAAAAGAAAAGAAAAGAAAAGAAAAGAAAAGAAAAGAAAAGAAAAGAAAAGAAGAGAAGAGAAAAGAAAAGAAGTGAAGAGAAGAGAAAAGAAAAAAGAAAAGGAAAAGAAAGGAAAAGAAATTCAGCACATTGGCAACTGTGACAAAAAGGAAAATAACCTACAAAGGGACTGAGGGAAGAAAGACATTCTAATATACTGTTGGTGGAGCTGTGAATTGTTCCAGGCATTCTGGACTAAATTAGAATATTGTTGTCAAAAAAGAAAAAAAAAGGTGTTTAAAAGAAAATCCACAGAAGGGAACATAAGTTCAGAAGAAAACAGACAAGCAGGATAGCTTTGAAAGTAACATGTTGAATTTATTACATGGTTTTCTAAAAATAGCAAGATGTACAAAATAGAATTGTGGTTTCATATATGATTATCTTTCTCTGTTTTACTTTGTTTTTTTTAGGTGAAGAAAAAATTGGAACAAAAAATATCACTAAAGGAGATGGGAATAGAAGTAGGTAACTGAAGTTGGTTACAGAAAAGGGGTCAGTCCTTTAAGAATGTTGAAAATATTAAAAACTCAGAAGGCCAGATAGCCAATTCATACTAAATACAACACGAGGGATTTTTAAAGAAAACTGTTTGAGTGCTAGAGGAAGATCAAAAAAAGGAGAAGACTACTGTTCAAAGTAGATGAGACAGTGATAATAAGCAAAAGAGAAAGAAGACAGAATTATTCCATTATTATTTTGCTTGGTTTTTTTTTCCCACCAAAAAAAGCACTTTAGATCAGAAAGTTTAGAACAGTTAGAGGAAATTTGAAACCCAGGATAAATAAGGAGCTAGTGATACTAATAGTTATAATGTCAGCTCACACTTATGCCACTTTTATGGTTGATAAATTATCTTCATAGTAGTCCAGTGAAGTAGACAAGAGAGCACCACCTGGCTTACCTACGATGTACTCACATCAACAAGACAAGACAAACTGCATCTGACACATTCTTTTAAAAACTCCAAAAAACAAACTATGCCCAAGAGCACTAAAAGATTGTTTGCCCTTTGATCCAGGCATAGCATTGCTGGGCTTGTACCGCCCAAAGATATAAGGAAAAAGACATGTACAAAAATATTCATAGCTGTGCTCTTTGTGGTGGCCAAAAATTGGAAAATGAGGGGATGCCCATCAAATGGGGAATGGCTGAACAAATTGTGGTATATGTTGGTGATGGAATACTATTGTGCTAAAAGAAATAATAAAGTGGAGGAATTCCATGGGAACTGGAACAACCTCCAGCAATTGATGCAGAGTGAAAGGAGCAGAACCAGGAGAACATTGTACACAGAGACTGATACACTATGGTACAATCCAATGTAATGGACTTCTCCATTAGTGGCAATGCAGTGGTCCAGAACAACTCAGAGGGATCTATGAGAAAGAACATTATCCACATTCAGAGGAAAAACTGTGGGAGTAGAAACACAGAAGAAAAACAACTGCTTGATTACATGGGTTGAGGGGATATGATTGGGGATATAGACTCTAAATGAACATCCTAGTGCAAACATCAAGAATATGGAAATAGGTTCTGATCAAGGACACATGTAATACCCAGTGGAATTGGAGGTCAGCTATGGGAAGGGTGAGGGAAGGGGAGGGAGGGAAAGAATATGATTCTTGTAATCAAAGAATAATGTTATAAATTGACTAAATAAAATTTTTTTAAAACTCCAAAAACATTAAAAAAAATCTATTGGATGTGATTGCTAAGTAGCATTAGCTCACCTTGGAAATGGCCAAGACTTCTTTTGATTTTCATAACAGGAGTTACATTTATTCTATGTAATTTAGAAGGCAAATCTTAAAGCTATTAGATGAAAGCTAGATGAAAGCTATTTAAAAACCAACAGATAGAAGCACTTCCTAATGATTAGAAATGTGTAAGTACAAATGTTCAAAGGATATGAACAAGGAATTTTCAGATGAAGAAATCAAAGTTATCAATAATTGTGTGGGAAAATGTTCTAAATCACTCAATTAGAGAAATTAAAATTAAAACAAAGCTGAGGAACCACTTCACACCTATCAGATTGACCTATATTACAGGAAAGGAAAGTGATAAATGTTGGAGGGGGTATGACAAAATTTGGACATTCATGCATTGTTGGTGGAATTGTGAACTAATCTGACCATTCTGTTGAGCAATTTGAACTATGCCCAAAGGGCCATAAAATTGAGCATACCCTTTAATTCACATTATAACACTACTAGGTCTGTATCCCAAAGAGATAATAATGAAAAGGAGAAGAGACCTATTTGTACAAAAATATTTATAGCAGCTCTTTTTGTAGTGGCAAAGAATTGGAAATTGAGGGGATGTCCATCAATTGGGGAATGGCTGAACAGATTCTGGTATACTTTGGTGATGGAATACTATTGTGCTGTAAGAAATAATAAGCAAAATGATTTCAGAAAAAGCTGGAAAGATCTGCAAGAACTGATGCAGAGTGAAATAATCAGAACCAGGAAAACATTGTACACAGTAACAACAATACTGATGATGATCAACTGTGAAAATTTGGCTACTCTCGGCAATGAAACAATCTGAGACAATTCTGAAGGACTTATGACAGGGAATGTTATCCACCACCAGAGAAAGAACTATTGGAGTCAGATGCAGATCAAAGCATACTATCTTTCACATAGGTTTACTTATGTATTTATTTATTTTTTACAATGCATTCTTTTTATTTTTGAAATTTTTATTTAATTAGTCTATTTAGAACATTTTTCCTTGGTTACAAGAATCATATTCTTTCCCTCCACTCCCCCTGCTTCCCATAGCAGACATGCAATTCCCACTGGGTTTTACATGTGTCCTTGATCAAAACCTATTTCCATGTTGTTGATGTTTGCACGAGGATGTTCATTTAGAGTCTACATCCCCAATCATATACCCATCGACTCATGTAATCAAGCAGTTGTTTTTCTTTAGTGTTTCTACTCCCACAGTTTTTCCTTTGAATGTGGATAGTGTTCTTTCTTGTAGATACCTCCAAGTTGTTCAGGATCACTGCATTGACACTAATGGAGAATTCCATTACATTCAATTGTACCACAGTGTATCAGTCTCTGTGTATAATGTTCTCTTGGTTCTGCTCCTCTCACTCTGCATCAAAACCTGGAGGTCATTCCAGTTCACATGTATGAACAAGGGAATGACCAGGAGTAAAGAGAAATTTGAAGTTTGAAGAGATGCTGAGAAGAGGAGCAAATGGAACCTTCATAAGACCTTGGGGGATGGGATGGAGTTCCATCCAGGCTTAAAAGCAGTTGGAGGAAAAGACCCAAGGTTCTTCTTATCTGGGACTCTGTAGAGCTGGGTGGAAGAAATCAAAAATCTTCTGCTTAAACTGAAGATCTCAAATTCTCAACTGAAACCAATCTTTGAGATAAAGACTCTCTTTTTCCCTTAGGGGAACCCAAAGCTTATTCATGAAAAGATTTCCTTGGTAAAACCATCAAGAGCTATATAGAAAAGAAAATCTCAGGAACTTCCTCTTCCCTCTGCCCTTTCCTTTCCTCATTCTTTCAACAGTGTTATACCCAAATAAATTAGATATCTTCAGTTTTACTAGAACTTGATTCAGAGTCTATGTGTCAGGAGGAGAACTTCAAATCTATCAGTTAAAGAAGGAGGCTGTGGGGGAACAAACTTACCCTTTAGTGTAGACTAATTGATTCCACTGGTAACAGCTTAGCTTAGAGAAAAATAAAAGAGGAAGTGCCACGTAGTATTCAATCCCCAATAGCTGATCTGTGGTTCCTTCCCTTTCAAAGTCCCCCTCACTATTACACATGGAATTCTTCCAGTTCATTATTCCTTTAAACACAATAGTATTCCATCACCAACATATACCACAATTTGTTCAGCCATTCTCCAATTGGAGGCCATCCCCTCATTTTCCAATTTTTTGCCACCATAAAGAGCACAGCTATGAATATTCTTGAACAAGACTTTTTCCTTATTATCTCTTTGGGGTACAAACCCAGCAGTGCTATGGCTGGATCAAAGGGCAAAGAGCCTTTTAGCACCCATTGATCAATGCACAACTCCACCAGCAGTGCATTAATGTCCCAACTTTGCCACATCCCCTCCAACATTCATTACTTTCCATTGCTGTCATGTGAGCCAATCTGCTAGGTGTGAGGTGATACTTCATAGTTGTTTTCATTTACATCTCTCTGATTATAACAGATTTAGAACACTTTTTGATGTGCTTATTAATAGTTTTGATTTCTTTATCTGAAAATTTCCTATTCATGCTCTTGCCCATTTATCTAATGGAGAATGGCTTCTTTTTTTTTTGTACAATTGATTTAACTCTTTATAAATTTGAGTTATTAGACCTTTGTTAGAGGTTTTTGTTATGAAGATTGTTCCCCAGTTTGCTATTTCCCTTCTGATTTTGGTTACATTGGTTTTGCTTGTACAGAAACTTTTAATTTAATGTAATCAAAATTATTTATTTTATATTTTGTAATTTTCTTCCAATTCTTGCTTGGTCTTAAAGTCTTTCCTTTCTCCAAGATCTGACATATACACTAGTCTCTTATAGCTTCCTTCTTTATATTCAAATCATTGCCCATTCTGAGTTTATCTTGGTGTAGGGTGTGAGATGTTGATCCAACCCAATCTCTCCCATACTGTCTTCCAATTTTCCTGTAAATTTTTATCAAATAGTGGATTTTGGTCCCAAAAGCTGGGCTCTTTGGGCTTATCATAGACTGTCTTGCTGAGGTCACTTACCCCAAGTCTATTCCACTGATCCTCCTTTCTGTCTCTTAGCCAGTACCATATTGTTTTGATGACCACTGCTTTATAGTATAGTTTGAGATCTGGGACAGCAAGGCCACCTTCCTTTACATTTTCATTATTTCCCTGGATATCCTTGATCTTTTGTTCTTCCAAATAAACTTTGTTATGGTTTTTTTCTAACTCAGTAAAAAAGTTTTTTTCATAGTTCAATGGGTATAGCACTAAATAAGTAAATTAATTTGGGTAGGATGGTCATTTTTATTATGTTAGCTCATCCTACCCAATAGCAATTAATGTTTTTCCAATTATTTAGATCTAGTTTTAATTGTGTGGAGAGTGAACACTATATGTGTTCATATAGTACCTGTGTTTGTCTCAGCAGATAGATTCCTAAGTATTATATATTGTCTAGGGTGATTTTAAATGGAATTTCTCCTTCTAATTCTTGCTGCTGAGATGTGTTGGAAATATATAGAAATACTATTAACTTATGTGGGTTTATTTTCTATCTTGCAACTTTGCTAAAGTTGTTGAATATTTCGACTAGCTTTTTAGTTGATTCTCTAGGATTTTTTAAGTAGACCATCATATTACCTGGAAAGAAAAAGTGATAGCTTGGTCTCCTCATTGCCTATTTTAATACCATCAATTTCTTTTTCTTCTCTATTTGCTACTGCTAGTGTTTCTAGTACAATGTTAAATAATAGAGGTGATAATGGGCATCTTTGTTTCACTCCTGATCTCACTGGAAAGGTTTCCAGTTTATCTCCATTGCAAATGATGTTTGCTGATGGTTCTAGATATATACTGTTTATTACTTTTAGGAAAGGCCCTTCTGTTCCTATACTTTCTAGTGTTTTCAATAGGAATGAGTGTTGTATTTTTTCCAAATCTTTTTCTACATTTCTTGAGATAATCATGTGATTTTTGTTGGTTTGGTTGTTGATATGGTCAACTATGTGGATGGCTTTCGTAATATTGAACCATCCTTGTATTCCTGGTATAAATCCCATCCAATCATAATGAATAACCCTTGGGATCACTTGCTGGAGTCTTTTTGTTAGTATTCTATTTAAGATTTCTGCATATATATTCATTAAGAAGATTGGCCTATAGTCTTCTTTCTTTGTTTTTTACTTGCCTGGCTTTGGAATCAGTACCATGTTTTTGTCATAAAAGGGATTTGGTAGAACTTCTTTGCTTATTCTGTCAAATAGTTTGTATAATATTGGGATTAGTTGTTCTCTGAATTTTTGATAGAATTCATTTGTGCATCCATCTGGTCCTGGGGATTTTTTCTTAGGGAGTTCTTTGATGACTTGTTCAATTTCTTTTTCTGATATGGGGTTATTTTGGTATTCTATTTCTTCCTCTGTTGGTCTAGGCAATTTATATTTTTGTAAACATTCATCCATATCACCTAGATTGCCATATTTATTGCCATATAATTGGGCATAATAGTTTTTAATAATTGTCTTAATTTCCTCTTCATTTGAGGTGAGGTCTCCCTTTTCATCTTTGAAACTGTTAATTTGGTTTTCTTCTTTCCTTTTTTTATTAAATTGACCACTACTTTGCCTATTTTATTTGTTTTTTCAAAGTACCAGCTTCTAGTCTTATTTATTAAATCTATAGTTCTTTGACTTTCAATTTTATTAATTTCTCCTTTAATTTTTAGGGTCTCTAATTTAGTTTCCACCTGAGGATTTTTAATTTGTTCACTTTCTAGTTTTTAAATTTGTAAGCCCAATTTATTGACCTCTGCCCTCCCTAATTTGTTAATATATGAACTCAAGGATATAAATTCCCCACTAAGTGCTGCTTTGGCTGCATCCCATAGATTTTGAAAGAATGTCTCATCATTGTCATTTTCTTCAATGAAATTATTGTTTATATAATTTGTTCTTCAATTGATTTTGGAGAATTGTATTATTTAATTTCCAATTAATTTTTATTTGCCTCTCCATGTACCCTCTCTAATTATTATTTTCATTACATTGTAAACTGAGAAGGTTGCATTTATTATTTCTGCTCTTTTGCACTTGTTTGCAATGTTTTTATGCTCTAGTATATGGTTAATTTTTGTGAATGTACCATGTGCTGCTGAAAAGAAGGTATATTCCTTTTTGTCCTGGTTTATTTTTCTCCACATGCCTACTAACTCTAATTTTTCTAAGATTTCATTTGCTTCTCTAACCTCTTTCTTATTTATTTTTTATTTGATTTATCTAATTCTGATAGAGGAAGGTTCAGGTCTCCCACTAGTATAGTTTTTCTGTCTATTTCATCCTTGAGCTCCACTACTTTCTCCTTTAGAAATTTGAATGCTATGCCATTTGGTGCATACATGTTAACTACTGATATTTCCTCATTGTCTATACTGCCTTTTATCAGGATTTAATTACCTTCCCTATCTTTTTTAACTAGATCTATTTTTTACTTTGGCTTTGTCAGATATTATGATTGAGACTCCTGCCCTTTTTTTCTCAATTTTTGCCCAATAGATTTTGCTCTATCCATTTACCCTTATGCTATGTGTGTCTACCTTTCTCATGTGTGTTTCTTGTATGCAACATATGGTAGGATTTTGGTTTCTAATACACTCTGCTATTTTCTTGTGTTTTATGGTTGAGTTCATTCCATTCACATTCAGAGTTATGATTACCAGCTGTGTATTTCCCAACATTTTGATTTCCACTCCTAATCCTGACCTTTCTTCTTTCACTATTTTCTTCTACACCAGTGTTTTGTTTTTTATCAGTCCCCCTAATTCTCACCCTTATTTTACTTCCCTTTCTATTCCCCCTTTCTTCTTATTCCCCTCTTATTTTCTTTATGGTCTTTTTAGACTATCCCCTCCTCCCCTCTTCCTTGCTTGTATTGCTTACCTCCCCACTAGTTAATTTGTTACCCTTCTACTTCTCTATAGGGCACAAATCAGTTCTCTGCCCCAATGGATGCAATTGTTCTTCCCTCTTTGAGTCAATTTCAATGCACATAAGAATTATGTATTTCCTGTCCCTGCCAGTGTATTGGTGTTTTCTCCCACTCCTGCCATGTGCTTTTTTATGACACATAAATTTACCCCATTTTGTTTCTTTTCTCATTTGCCTTAGCATTAACCTTTTTTACACACACACACACACACACACACACACACACACACACACACACACACACACTCACACATATATACATATTTACGTCTTGGCATTTCATCCTATACAGTTTGTCACTGGTCCCTCTAAGTATAATTCTTCTACCTACTCAGGTGAAAATAACAAGTTTTAAGAGTTACCAATATTCTCTTTTCTTGTAGGGATTGTGAATTTTAAAACTACTCCACCCTAATCAGACCGTTCTTTAGATGATTTGATTTAGCTATTTTCTGATTTGTAACAATGGAGATACTTGGACTAACAGAATCAGGTCTTGGGAACTCTACACTGCTCCACCCTACTTAGTTTAACAAGGTCAGGAATGTCTGCACCCATACTCAAGAAATAAGTATCTAAGAAGATGGCCTTCAACATACATGTGCAGAAACAGCTGACAGGCCCCTAGGTTGTCCTAAGTCAAGCTAAGCTATCATTGGTACAGGTGAGACGCAGGAAAGTGATGTAAAACCATTTATATAGGGCATGTCACTTCCTCTCTTCATCCTCTATCCCTGGAGAGGTGACTCTGGCTGGCAGCATGCTAAGCATTCCACATCTTGGCATGGTGGTAGCTATTTGTCTGGGTTTTGGCAGTGAGTTTGCCCTTGAGCTGATTCAGGTTCAGGCATCTTAGCTGATCCCTTTTGGAGTTCAGGCTGATTCATTCCTCCTTTACTCTCCAAAACCTTACCTTCCCAGAGCCTCTGGTCTTCCTCCTGGCACAAGCCAAGCAGGAGAAATTCTACACCTTTTCCTTCTTCCTTCTTCTTAATTTCTTTCCTATATATCAATTAAATCACCATACATTTCCAGCTGACTTGAGTATCTTTTTTTATATTTGGGATATCCATGGCGACCAAGTAATTAATATAGTTTAGGTCACAATGCTAAAATTATCCTTCACAGGATACATATCATTTTAACTTATTGGGTCCCTTAAAAAGTTTTTTTTGGCCTTTCTTTTTGGTGATTCTCTTGAGTTCTGGGCTTGGGCATCAAATTTTCTATTCAGGTCTGGTCTTTTCTTTACAAATGATTGGAAGTCTTCTATTTTATTAAATGACCATACTTTCCCCTGCAAGAATATAGTCAGTTTTGTTGGGTAGTTGATTCTTGGGTGTAGACCTAGTTTCCTTGCTTTCTGGAATATCATGTTCCATGTCTTTCAGTCCTTCAGTGTAGATGCAGCCAGATATTGTGTTATCTTAACTGTAGTTCCATGGTGTCTGAATGACTTCTTCTTAGCAGCTTGTAATATTTTTCCCTTGGTCTGGTAGTTCTTGAATTTGGCTATAATATTCCTGGGTGTTGTCAGTTGGGGATTAAGTATAGGAGGTGATCTGTGGATTCTTTCAATCTTTACTTTTCCTTTTTGCTCTGGAATATTGGAACAGTTTTCTTGGATAATTTCCTGTAGAATGATGCCCAGGCTTTTTCTTTTGTAATGACATTCTGTCTCTGCTAGACGTTTTCTAAATCTTCCATGAATAGGCAATTTTCAGTTAGAGAAATCAAAACTATTAATAAGCACATGAAAAAAGTGTTCTAAATCTCTTATAATTAGAGATCTGCAAATCAAAACAACTCTGAGGTATCACCTCACACCTAGCACATTGGCTAACATGACAGCAATGGAAAGTAATGAATGTTGGAGGGGATGTGACAAAGTTGGGACATCAATGCATTGCTGGTGGAGTTGTGAATTGATAACCATTCTGGAGGGCAATTTGGAACTATCCCCAAAGGGTACTAAAAGACTGTCTTCCCTTTGATTCAGCCATAGCACTGTTGTGTTTATACCCCAAAGAGATAATAAGGAAAAAAGAGTTGTACAAGAATATTCATAGCTGCGCTCTTTGTGGTGGCCAAAAATTGGAAAATGGGGGAATGGCCTCCAATTGGGGAATGACTGAACAAATTGTGATATATGTTGGTGATGAAATACTACCGTGGTCAAAGGAATAATAAACTAGAGGAATTCCATGTGAACTGGAATGACCTCCAGGAATTGATGCAGAGTGAGAGGAGCAGAACCAGGAGAACATTATACACAGACTTAGCTTGACTTAGGACAACCTAGGGGCCTGTCAGCTGTTTCTGCACATGTCTGTTGAAGGCCATCTTCTTAGATACTTATTTCTTGAGTATTGGTGCAGACATTCCTGACCTTGTTAAACTAAGTAGGGTGGAGCAATGTAGAGTTCCCAAGACCTGATTCTTCTGTTAGACCAAGTATCTCCATTGTTACAAATCAGAAAATAGCTAAATCAAATCATCTAAAGAACGGTCTGATCAGGGTGGAGTAGTTTTAAAATTCACAATCCCTACAAGAGACTGATCCACTGTGGTACAATCGAATGTAATGGACTTCTCCATTAGTGGCAATGCAGTGGTCCAGAACAAGTCAGAGGGATCTATGAGAAAGAACACTATCTACATTACAACATGGAAATAGATTCTGATCAAAGACACATGTGAAACCCAGTGAAATTGTGTGTAGGCTACAGTAAGGTGTTGGGGGAGGAGAAGGAGGGAAAGAAAAATGATTCTTGTAACCAAGGAATAATGTTCTAAATTGACTAAATAAAATTTTAAAAAAATAATTCCCCCTTATTACCCCCCTATAGTTGCCTGTAGTATTGCTCCTCTCATTGTGTGCTAGATCTGTGGATTTGGGCTGTTCTGTCCTGAAGAGGCTTCTTCTCTATTTTGCTGATTGATCAAGTTAGTCAGACCTTCCCCAGCTGACAGCAGAAGCTGAAAAGGAACTGGGTTCCCTGCTCTGTTGTCCAAGTTGTTGCCTGTAGTTTGTTGCAGCTTTTGCCCTTGGGACTTAGTCAGCAAGGCTCTCAGATCAGTCTATGGGGGAGGGGCAATTGAGCTTGTGAATCTTAAAATTGCTCAGACTATACCTTAGAAGATTTGGTTAAGCTATTCCCCATTTTTAACAATGGAAGTACTTGGTCAGGAATGTATTGAGAACTTTAAAATTACTCCACTCCACTCAGACAGTGCCTTAGGGGAAGATAAAGTTGTAAACTCCTTACTGAACAATGAAAAGTCCCCAACTCATACTTATAGTGAAGTTAAAACCTTAAGCTATTTTTAGATCTAATACAAAAGGGTGCTAAGTAACTATAAAGGTTAAATTAATTACTAAAAGTTCAAGCAACTTACAAAAGGCAAGCTTAACAAAAGAGGTATGAAGTTTTAGTCTATCCAGAGAAGGTGAGAACTAAAGAGTGGTGAGAACTAAGAATGGGCAGTGCTGGGGAAAAGCGACTACTGTGATGGGTAGATGTGAAAATTTAGGGGAGGTGACATAAGAGAAATTTTCTTTAAAAGGAAGGGACTTGTTGAATTTGAGTAGTTGGAGTTTGGAGTTAGTTTGAAGGAGCTGGCTCTCTGAACTTAGTGAAACAAGACACTAAAAATTATCTTTATTGTTTTGGCAATTCACAGTCTTGAAACCCGCATATTTGCAGTTACAAGCTTGAGCTTCCCTGCCCTCTGAAGGCTTCTTATGTGCCCTATTCATGAGATTAAACCAGGGAGGAGGAGTTGATCTGCAAAGGTGGATGTGTTCTGAGGCTAAAACCTTCAGAAGGGGGACGGGGCAAGGTTGTGACTGGGCTGTCTGCTCTGAACTTCTCCTCCAGCTGCCTCTATGTGTTCTATGCCCTGAGCCTGGCACAGTTTTGCTGGCAAGGTACTCCCTCTGGACTAGAACCCTTGCCCGCCCAGATTCCAGCCACTGCTGGAGGCTCAGTACTGTAGGTGGGGGAGGGGTCCTGGGACCTTCCTTCTTCCTTCCTTTTAAACCCACATGTTCTAGAGTTCAGCCTTTTTGGGGAGTATGCCTTTTAAGTTTGGTCCAGGAGGAGGGTTCCCTAGCTCTGTCCTGTTGTTAGATTTGGTTTTCAGTCCTATTGTGTTTTTGATTGGTGAGGAAGTGTTTACAGAGGTCTGAGCTATTGCTGTCTCTAAGCCACCATCTTCTTTCACATAGGTTTATTAACAGCTTTATTTTGAGATTTTGATTTTGTATGAATGTGCTCTTACAACAATGACCAATATGGAAGTGTGTTTTCCATGATAATGCATGTATGGCCCAAAACAAATTGCTTACCATACCTGAGTTGCGGGAGGGAGATGGTTTAGATCTTATGATTTTGGAAAGCATATGTTGAAAATTATTACTATGTGTAATTGGGAAAATAAAAAATCTTTGAATTTTAAAAAATAACACACATACACAAAAAAGGTGTCTTAAGTACAATATATTGCCACAGGAGGTAGTGAATCTCCTGATCCTAAAGTGGGAGTTGATATTATGATTATTAGTATTCCTGTTTCCTTACTTATCTTGGATTTAGAAAACAAACCAGCAGAAAAATAATAGAGTAGTTCTGCCTTCTTTCTCTGCTGCTTGTTATTGTCCCATCAATCCTGAGCAGTCTTGCTATCCTTTCTGATTTTCCTCTTATATGCAATACCGTACATCTTGTGTTCTCTTTTTGTTTCTATCCCTTTTACAGAAACTTTTAATTCTTTTAAAGAAACACTCCCAAATGAGCATTTTTACATACAAAAATAGAAAAGAGAAAGATGATTATATATGAAACCACTATTCTATTTTTTACATCTTGATTTTTTTAAGCATGTAATAAATTCAACATATTACTTTGAAAGTTGTTCTGCTTGATTGGCTAACATGACAGCTATGGAAAGTAATGAATGCTGGAGGGGATGTGGCAAAGTAGGGACACTAATTCATTGCTGGTGGAGTTGTGAACTGATCCAACCATTCTGGAGGGCAATTTGGAACTATGCCCAAAGGGTGATAAAAGACTGTCTGCTCTTTGATCCAGCCATAGCACTGATGGGTTTGTACCCCAAAGAGATAATAAGGAAAAAGACTTGTACAAGAATATTCATAGCTGCGCTCTTTGTGGTGGCGAAAAATTGGAAAATGAGGGGATGCCCATGAATAGGGGAATGGCTGAATAAATTGTGGTATATGTTGGTGATGGAATACTATTGTGCTAAAAGGAATAATAAAGTGGAGGAATTCCATGGAGACTGGAACAACCTTCAGGAAGTGATGCAGAGCGAAAGGAGCAGAACCAGGAAATCATTATACACAGAGACTGATACACTGTGGTACAATCGAAGGTGATGGACTTCTCCATTAGTGTCAATGCAATGTCCCTGAACAATCTGCAGGGATCTAAAAAATACTATCCACAAGCAGAGGATAAACTGTGGGAGTAAAAACACCGATGAAAAGCAACTGCTTGACTGCAGGGGTGGAGGGGATATGACTGAGGAGAGACTCTAAATGAACACTCTAATGCAAATACCAACAACATGGAAATGGGTTAGAAACAGGAACACATGTGATAACCAGTGGAATTGTGCCTCAGCTATGGGAGAGGGAGAGGTGGGGGGGGGGGAGGAAAAGAAAATGATCTTTGTTTCCAGTGAATAATGTTTGGAAATGACCAAATAAAATAATGTTAAAAAAATTAAAAAAAAAGTTGTTCTGCTTATCTATTTTCATATGAACTTCTGTTTCTGTCTGTGAATTTTCTTTTAAATACTTTAATCAATTATTTTCTTTTTTGGCAACAATAAACCCATTTAATTAATTAATTTATATTATTATATTAATTAATTAATTAATTATGGGAATACTTTTGCATGATTAAACATGTATAATTGTTATCATATTGCTTGCTTTCTCAATAGGTGGGAGAGAAGCTCAAGGAAGAGAGAGAATTTGGAATTCAAAATGTAAAAAAAAACAAAGGAATGTTAAATAAGTTAATTAATTTAAAAAACTGTTAGTGTGTCTTTTTCCCTACAGTCCAGCTTTATTTTACATTTGCCAATCTGCTGCACAGCTTTAAAAAATACAGATCTGAGGTGGTCAGAAGAGGAATGTTTGGGAGAAAAAACACTACAGTCTTTAAGTACCATGTAGACAATCACTTCTAGGAGATGGGAAGATAATGACAAGTTTCATGGTTCAAATAAGAGTTGGACTAGATGCCCTTCAAAGTCCCTTTCCACTAAGGCTCCTGTGAACTCTGGCACTATTTGATAATTCTTAATTTGTCTATTTTATTACATAGGAAGTCTATATACTAGATTTTGGACTTAACACGACCCTCTTCATCCTATGCCCCAGGACCAAAGTTATAAGAGGGTCTGATACTAGCTGGATTTCTGGAAGATTTCCTTATTAGTGAGTGTTTCTAATATTTCAACTCTTGACTACAGCTATCCCCAACAAAACTATCATTTAATGTGTGAAATGTGAGCTTCAAACCTTATTTATTTTATTTCAAGATTTTACCTAAACCTTTTTCAAAAACCCAACATGAATGGAAATTCTCTTGAAACATGAGTGCAAACTCTCATGGAAGGTTACCTGATTATCCTTTGTTAAGTGTGATATAAACAGATCTCTAACCCTCAATACTGGCAATAATCAGATGGTATTTCTGTTGGGCACATGGAAAAAGGAAGTAGTTAATAGGGTCTATCTCCCTTGCTTTAATTTTAGCTTGCTCTCTATTTCCTTTCCTATTTTTCACTTTAAATCAAGGGCTCAACAAACTAGGAACAGTCTTGAAATTTAGAGGAATTTGCTTAAGTGGACATCCATGATATATTCTTGGATCCAATGCTGGAATGCTCCCAACTAGAAGAAATCTCTTCCTACTCAGACACATCTTGTACTTTTTACATTGAACCTGGCTCTATGAAAGCAAAAAAAAATATTAATAGTTAAGAAATAATAAGCATAGTGGGATCTTGTAGTTTCTATCTTTTAATCAGTTGTGTGACTGTAAAGATATACAATTACTTCATCAATGCTTGCTCTATACCAAACATCATGCCAATCCCTGAGGATACAATGACAACAACAAAGCAAAAACAGAAACACAAGACCAGCTATTTTTGTGCATATCTTACCTCCTTTCATTGTTCTTTGAGTTCCTTGAAGTCAAAGACTATGAAGACAAATTAAAATTTTTATTCAGCTTCTTTTTGCTTCTTCATCAAATTCATTAGTGTTTAGGTCCCCAGAATTTAGTTCTTGTGAACGTTCCCTTATTCTTGAACTATTTTTCCTTGCATAATCTTAGACCAAAAGAATTTAAGCTTATCTATTTTCTGAATGCTATCATATATATTTTCCTAAAATCATGGATCCGTGTCAGGCTTTGTCCATTTTTCCCCCCTTATCTAAGCTGAAGACAAGGGTGTTATGGTCCCTTTCTCCCTAGATTTTGACCATTTTTACTTTGGGAGAGAATTCCTCCTCACTGTTCTAAATCAGGTGTAGAATTTGTATGAGTTATTGGGTTCCCCACTACTATCATTCTCCTATTTTATACCTGCTACTTTTTGTTGTATTTGGTTTAGCAAATATATGTGGGCCATTTTCTCCCCTCCCTTCCAATTCTGGCTCAAAACCTAACTATCAGATCTACATGTCCCTAGGAAAACATGAACCTTGTTCTTGGACCTTGTTAGCTGCATTCTATCTTTAACCAAGAGCTCATCATGCCTATCTCTTAGGTCATAATCCTAAGAAGCCACATTCTGTTTCAGGACACCATTTTCACAGCTTCTTATTCCATTTCTATGTCCTTTATTTCTCATCTAATATCCTATGACATCAAGTAGTTTTGTTTCTCATTCCCAACTTCATGATCCCTAAAGAATCTCTCCACGTTTCTTTGTGTGTCATCATTTGCTCCCAACCAGTTAAGAGAAATGAGTAGTGTTTGGTAGGTTTAATGAATCTTGGAAAACTTTTTGTTGTAATCTAGTCACAATTCCCAAGAAGGCAGCACACAACACATTTTGCCATATTAGGTCATATATGACCACATATACTTTCCACAAGGAGTTTGACAACATTATCTTCTACCTGGACCAGCCACAGAATGTTTTAAACCTGTCAGTTCTTGTGGATATTCATTATCCTGTGGAATACAGGATATTGTTTCTTTCTAGAAAGATCCAGGTCCATCTTCTGGGCTAAGTGCTATCTATCCATTACTTAGCTCTAGGAAGTCATGTGTTTTTTTTTTCTTTATCTATTTCTATATTTTTTCTTTAGGAAAAACTTGCTTCCAGTTCCTTACCCTTATGCACAAAGGCAGGCATCAGACTACTCTGAATTGTAAGATTTAGTTTGTAAACATGGTATAAAAACAAACAGCATTAAAACTGTCAGCTGATATATTGGGGGGGTTCTTTTTTAAAATGTGTTCTTGTCATGCAAAACATGCCTCCATATTGATCATTGTTGTAAGATCAGACTCATACATACCCCAAACCTCAAAATAAGACCATGAATACACTGATGTGAAGGACAACTCCACCAGTTCTTTCTCTGGAGGTGGAGAGCATTCCCCATCATAAGTCCTTCAGGATTGTCTCAGATCATTGCATTGCTGAAAGTAGTCAAGTTTTCACAGATAATTATTGTATAACATATTTGTTATTGTATACAGTGTTCTCCCAGTTCAACTTATTTCACTCTGCATTATTTCCTATAGATCTTTCTAGCTTTTTTTGAAATCATCCTGCCTATAATTTCTTATAGCACAATAGTATTCTGTCATCAACATGTACCACAATTTGCTCAGCCATTTCCCAATTGATGAATATTCCCTCAATTTCTAATTCGTTGCCACTACAAAAAGCAGCTGATACATTTGTTTAAAAGACTGTACAAGCTGAAACAATGGCTCCCTAGACAACTGGATGCCCAGTCATCCTCTGATTTTAAAAAAATAGATAATCTAATAACAGATCATTCAAATTAGTTTTTTTCGTAGTCCCTTGGGTTTAAAATGAATGGGTTCTTACTACATTGTGGCACTGTAAGTTGATGTTCACTATTCACAAATTGTCTTACTGGACACTAATTAGATCTGTATCCTTTAAATTCAATTTGACTCCCTCCCCTCCCCCTGTGTTCCCTGAAGGCCATTTTTCACCATGTACAAGGCTGCAGTATTAAGAAATACTCCTGAGACTTGTATCCCTCATTGTGGCTCTCATTGCAGAGTTTTCCTAATGTAGAGCTCTGCCCAGAGGTAATGTTAGATGACTAACAACAGGCAAATCATTCAAGCACTCAATAATTACAGCCTTAAAATGGGACTGAAATTCTATTGTTTCACCTTGCAAGTTTGTCAAAAGGGATAATAAATTATGTAAATAATTTCTGCAAATAAGAAGTCCTATTAATTTGGGCACATTGGAGAAGAGAAATGGTGTTTAGATTTTCCTAAAGCGTAGTTAAGCCAAGTAATTTCATTTTGTCTTTCAAAGGCATGATAGATATTAGCATTTGGTTGACCTTCTAATTTTATTTTTTAAAGCTGATCCTGAATTAACTTGTACCTTCTTATCAAGGCACTGATCAGTTTTTGCTGAACCCATTTCCTCACTACCAATTTCTTCTTGAAATAGCTGCAAACTAACTTTAGTCTCATATAATTACTACTCTCAAAGATCTCTAATGACTTTCTTCTTGACAATTCAAATAATCTTTCCTCTGTTCATCTTAACTTCTCTTCAACATTTAAACTTCTGATTAACCTTTGCTTGAAGATTCCTCTCCTTGGCTTCTGTGACACTATACTCACTGCATTTTCCTTTTGTCTGTCTGGTGGTTCCTTCTCTGCCTCCTGTGTGGGTTTCTCTTTGTCTACCTGCCCCTCAGTGATGGCACACCTTGAATTTCAGTACTTTGCTATTCTGCCTTTTTTTCTCAATACCCTTTTGCTGCATGAACCACAATTTCCTCTTGACTTCACTCAGATACCTATTCTGAAGCTTCATTGAAATGTAGAGGTTACTGGGTTTTAGAAGGCTGGGCCAGAAGAGCACAAGATCTGGCAGGCCCTACTAAGGTACAAGTCTAAGCCTAATTATGGAGCATATGTGTTTGGCTGAAGATCATTCTAGTTTTGTCCACGCAGACTCAACATCATCAGGTTGACTTCCCACACAACTCTCAAAACTGAACTATGAATTTATGGTATTGATTTATATTATAGGAGGGAGTGTCCTGATGAACAAGCTCAACTAGCTGCCTTTTCAACATGTATCTTGATCATTCTAGGCAATGTGCATTTTTTATATACTGGTTTTTCCTATGCGGATTATTTTATTGAGCTCCTTGGCATGTTCTGAATATCCTTCAGATGGTCCTATTCAGTTCTCAATGGAAGAAATCCAAGCTTTCAAAAGCTATATGAACAGGGCTGTGCCAAGCTCAGAGCATTGAACACAGACAAAGGGGAAGGAGCTAAAGAGGGAGCAAAGAGTTGGCAGCCTGGTCAGAACTGTGGAGATCCTCCATATTTGCTCCAGCCTTCCAGAAGGTTTTTAACCTCAGAGCACACCCAGACAAACTCAGCTAAACTTAACCCCATCAAAAGTCTTCAGAACTCAGGGAAATCCAGGCTCCACACCTCTCCCTCATTGACTGCTGGACTTTAACCCAATAAAAAGCCTCCAGAGGACAGGGAAGCTCAAATCCCCAACAACCCTCACCCAGAGACTGCACCGAGAGATCATCTGTTAAAGCTCCAAGAGGAAAGACTGAAAGAAGTCTCCAAAACCAAAAAAATGAGAGGAGCAAGAGCACAGACAAATACGGGGAGCAAAGAAGGGGTGAATATGAGCAAACAACAGAAAAAGAAGAAATAAATTACAATACACAGCTTTTATACAGCAAATGGAACAGAAGGGGAGGGATCAGCAAACTGATTTATTTCTGAATTGGATACAGGCTGTGGAAGAACCCAAAATGCAATTCAATTAAGAGAGGCTGAAGACAATTGGGAAAAGAACTTAAAAACTAAGATAAGTCATCAGGAAACAGAGGCAGTTGAAATAAAACAAGTAAATAGTGCCTTTGAAAGCCAAAATCAACCAGCTGGAAAATGAGGCAAAGGACATGAAAGATGAGGCAAAGGAGATGAAAGATGAGGTAAAGAGGATGAAAGATGATATCTATAGAACATCAGATCAGAAATAGAAGGATGACCAAAAAGCCAGGGATGAAATCCAGTCTTTAAGAACCAGAATACAATTAGAATTAAGTGACCTCACAAGGCAACAGGACACTATAAAACAAAACCAAAAGAATGAAAAAATTGAGGAAAATGTGAAACATCACATTCACAAAACAGGATTTAGAAAATCGTTCCAGGAGAGACAATTTATGAATCATTGATCTACCAGAAGGCCATGACAAAAGAAAAAGCCTGGACACAATACTACAGGAAATTATCCAAGAAAACTGCCCCGATATTCTAGAACAAGAGGGAAAAGTGGAGATTGAAAGAATCCACAGATCACCTCCTGTACTTAATCCCCAACTAACAACACCCAGGAATGTTATAGCCAAATTCAAGAACTACCAGACAAAAGAAAAGATATTACAAGCTGCCAAGAAGAAGTTATTCAGGTACCATGGAACCACAGTGAGGATAATGCAGGATCTGGCTGCATCCACACTGAAGAACCAAAAGGAATGGAATATGATATTCTGGAAAGCAAGGGAACCAGGTCTACAATAAAGAATCAATTACCCAGCAAAACTGACTATATTCATACAGGGGAAAGTATGGTCATTCAACAAAATAGAAGAATTCCAAGAATTTGTAAAGAAAAGACCACACCTGAACAGAAAATTTGACGTCCAAGCATAGAACTCAAGAGAATCATCAAAAGGTAATTAAAAAGGAGGAAAAAAAGAAAAACAAAACAAAACAAAAAAAATTTTAAGAGACTCAATAAGTTAAAATGATACGTATCCCTATAAGAGTAGAGGTCATAGGTTGTTATCACCTGGGTAGCTAGAAGAACTACACTTAGAGGGAACAGTGACAAACTGTATAGGATGAAAGGACAAGACATAAATAGGTATATAGATATATGCATGCATAAATACATATACCATGTGTGTGTATATAAATATATATATATATATATATATATATATACACAACTAGAGCTAAAAAAAGAGGTTAATACTAAAAGAAATGGGAAAAGAAACAAATGGGGGTAAATTTATATGTCACAAAGAAGCTCATGGTGGGAGGGGGGAGAACATCAATACACTGGAAGGGTAAAGAGATTGGAGATAGGAAATGCTCAACTCTTTCATGCTTTGAAATTGACCCAAAGAGGGAAGAACAATCCAATCCATTGGGATAGACAATAGATTTGCCTCCTATAGAGGAGTAGAAGGGCAATAAATGGACTGGTGGGGAGGGAAGCAGTACAAGGAAGGGAGAAGGTGGGGGAGTAATTTTAGAAAGACTACAGGGAAAATAAGGTGGGGATAACAAGGGAGGGGAGTAGAAAGGGAAGTAAAATAAGGGTGGGAACTAGGGGAGCTGATTAAAAACGACCATTAGTGTAGAAGGAAATAGTGAAAGAAGAAAAGGCAGGACTAGGAGTAGAAATCTAAATGCTCTAGTAATCATAACTCTGAATGTGAACGGAATGAACTCACCTATAAAATGCAAGCGAATAGCAGAGTAGATTAGATTCCAAAACCCTATCGTATGCTGTTTACAAGAAACACAGATGAGGAAGGTAGATACGCATAAGGTGAAAGTAAGAGGATAGAGCCAAATCTATTGAGCATCAACTGATAAAAAGAAGGCAGGAGTCACAATCATGATATCTGACAAAGCCAAAGTAAAAATAAATCTAGTTAAAAGACATAGGGAAGGTAATTACATCCTGATAAAAGGCAGCATAGACAATGTGGAAATATCCATACTCAACATGTATGCACCAAATGGCATAGCATCCAAATTTCTAAAGGAGAAAATAGTGGAGCTGAAGGATGAAATAGATAGAAAAACTATACTTGTGAGAGACCTGAAACTTCCTCTATCTGAACTAGATAAATCAAACCAAAAGATAAATAAGAAAGAGGTAAGAGAAGTGAATGAAATCTTAGAAAAATTAGAGTTAGTAGACATGTGGAGAAAAATAAATAGGGACAAAAAGGAATATACCTTCTTTTCAGCAGCACATGGTACATTCACAAAAATTGACCATATATTAGGGCATAAAAACATTGCAAACAAGTAGAAAAGAGCAGAAATAATAAATTCAACTTTCTCAGATCACAATGTAATGAAAATAATAATTAGTGAGGATACATGGAGAGATAAATCAAAAATTAATTGGAAATTAAACAATACGATTCTCCAAAACTGGTTAAAAAACAAATTGTAGAAATAATTAATAACTTCATTGAAGAAAATGACAATGTTGAGACACCCTTTCAAAGTCTATGGGATGCAGCCAAAGTAGTACTCAGGGGGAAATTTATATCCTAGAGTTCATATATTAACAAATTAAGAAGGGCAGAGGTCAATGAATTGGGCATGCAAATTAAAAAAACTAGAAAGTGAACAAATTAAAAATCCTCAGATGAAGACTAAATTAGAGATCCTAAAAATCAAAGGAGAAATTAATAAAATTGAAAGTGAAAGAACTATTGATTTAATAAATAGGACTAGAAGCTGGTACTTTGAAAAAACAAATAAAATAGACTAAGTACTAGTGTGTCTAATTAAAAAAAGGAAAGAAAAAAAAAACAAATTGAAAGTATCCAAGATGAAAAGGGAGACCTCACCTCTAACGAAGAGGAAATTAAGGCAATCATTAAAAATTATTATGCCCATTTATATGGCAACAAATATGGCAATCTAGGTGATATGGATGAATACTTAGAAAAATATAAATTGCCTAGACCAACAGAGGAAGAAATAAATTACCTAAACAACACCATATAAGAAAAGAAATTGAACAAGCCATCAAAGAACTCCCTAACAAAAAAATCCCCAGGTCCAGATGGATTCACAAATGAATTCTATCAAACATTCAAGGAACAACTAATCCCAATATTATACAAACTATTTGGCAGAATAAGCAAATAAGGAGTTCTACCAAATTCATTTTACGACACATTTTACGACAGATTTTTGTAATCTTCATTACAAAAACCTCTGACAAAGGTCTAGTTACTCAAATTTATGAAGAGCTAAACCAGTTGTACAAAAAATCAAGCCATTCTCCAATTGAAAAATGGGCAAGGGACATGAATAGGCAATTTTCAGCTAAAGAAATCAAAATTATTAAAAAGCACATGAAAAAGTGTTCTAAATCTCTTATAATTAGAGAAATGCAAATCAAAACAACTCTGATGTATCACCTCATACCTAGCAGATTGGCTAACATGACAGCAAAGGAAAGTAATGAATGTTGGAGGGGATGTGGCAAAGTTGGGACATTAATTCATTGCTGGTGGAGTTGTGAATTGATCCAACCATTCTGGAGGGCAATTTGGAATTATGCCCAAAGGGCGCTAAAAGACTGTCTGCCCTTTGATCCAGCCATAGCACTGCTGGGTTTGTACCCCCCCCAAAGAGATAATAAGGAAAAAGACTTGTACAAAAATATTCATAGCTGCTCTTTGTGGTGGCAAAAATTTTGAAAATGAGGGGATGTCCTTCAATTGGGGAATGGCTAAACAAATTGTGGTATATGTTGGTTATGGAATACTATTGTGCTAAAAGGAATTCCTGGAGACTGGAGGAATTCCATGGAGACTGAAACAACCTCTAGGAATTGATTCAAAGCGAGAGGAGCAGAACCAGGAAAACATTGTACATAGGGACTGATATACTGTGGTTCAATCGTGGTTCAATCGAAAGTAACGGACTTCTCCATTAGTGACAATGTGTAGCAGTCCAGCCCACATGTATAATTAAGATGTAAGGATTGTTTGTGGGCACATGGCCATTCTTGCACATGGCAATGAACTCTGATCCCAGCATTGCTAGGGTCAAGGCCCGAAAACTTAGTTCCTTTTGTCTTAGCCACGCTGGGATAAAACCCCACCTTCACCTTGTCGCAATTTACAATTAACCAATGGCAATACAATGTGTAATTCATCAATATGTATTGGGTACATTTGCGTATCAAAGAGATTAAAAGGAGAGTTCGCAGTCCCCTCTCTCTCTGAGATCTCATGGGTTGCCTAACACTGTCTTTTCTCTTTTTCTCTCCTCTCTCTCTCACCTGGAACCTGGCCTCTGGCCAGGTGCCTTTCTTTTCCAATGCTAATACCTAGCTCCTTCTAATTCATCCTATCATACTCTGTCTATTTTCTCAGCTAAGCTCTATCATCCTATGACCGGTGTAGTGTTAAATTTGGATCACTGGATGGATTCTGCCTTTGGGTTGTCCAGAGATCGGAGTTGGCTGCGGCTCCACTAAAATCAATACGGCCTGGTTTCTGACTCAATTCTGCCATCTCTTACCTGGCTCCGTCACGCCCCCCGCGGAATTCCAAACTATTATCCTTTCTCTCTCTTTCTTATCTTGTGGCTCTTACAGGTGAGAGGCAATGCAATGCAATGACTCTGAACAACTCAGAGGAACCTACAAGAAAAACCACTATCCACATCCAGAGGAAACACTGTGGGAGTAAAAACGCCAAAGAAAAACAACTGCTTGAATACATGGGTTGAAGGGATATGGTTGGGGAGGTAGACTAAATGAATATCCTAGTTTAAACAACAATATGGAAATTGATTCTGATCAAGGACACAAGTAATACCCAATGAAATTGCACATTGGCCATGGGAAGAGTGGGTGGATGGGGAGGGAGGGAAATAATGTGAATATTGTAACCAAGGAATAATGGTCTAAATTGACTAAATAAACTTATTCAAATGGGAAAAAAAAGAAATTAACGGAATGCCCATCAAGTAGGGAATGACTGAACAAGTTGTGGTGTATGTAATGTAATATGAAATAGCAAGAAAATGGTTTCAGACAAATCTAGGAAGACATGTGAACTTATGCAAAGTGAAGTAAGCAGAACTAGAAGTATACTGAACATAGTAATGGCAGTATTTTAAAAATGATCAACTGATGGAGACTTAGTTACTTTGATAAATATATTGATCCAAGACAATTGCAAAGAACACAATGAAAAATGATATCTACCTCCAGAGAGAGCACTGATTAACTCTGAGTTTAGATAGAAGCAGAATTTTTTTCACATTTTTTATTTTTCTTATTTTGGTGAGATTTTTTTTTGGTACCATGATTAACATGGAAATGTGTTTTGTATGACTTCACACCACATAATTGATATATTGCTTGCCTTTTCAGTGGATAAGGGAGGGGCAGGAGGGAGAGAATTTGGAATTCAAAAATTTTTAAAGAATGTTAAAAATAAATACTAATAATGGTAATTAAAAATAGTGATTTTGTTGGAATTGCTATACCATCTCCTTATCTTTAGTCTCCTAAATTTTGACCTTTGTTCTAAATCAGTCATTGATTTTAACAGACAGTTGAATTTGAAATGACATATATCTATAACACTCTTTTTTCCATTTAGTAAAATACAGCCAATTTAATTTGGTGGTTGGAAGGTGATATTTGGCATTCACAATATTTCCAATATTCAATTGTCTTCCTAAAGGAAGTATTTATGATCTCTAGTTGTAAGGCTTCCACTAGTCTTAGGCCACTTTCATTTCTCAATACAAAACCATTTTTTCAAACATATTTTTCAGTCTTCCCTGGAATTTATATTCCCATCCAAGTATCTAAGTATCAAAGTAGATATTGATTTGGTTTTGAGCATCTTGTCAAATTTCTGCAGAATGTCTCCACTTCTTCAACCTCTGAAACAGATCCATTAATTACAATTACATTCATGGTGAACCCAATTGTCAATGCTTATCATGAACACTGCAAAGTGAGATAATAAGTGTCCTATGACATGATACTTCTTGTTGCTCCAGGGTCTGGGGTAAAATCAATTTACCTTGCCCCTTAGATGCACTTAATAAATATTTGTTGAATTGAATTAATCCCCTCTATCTCCATTGTTCATCTCTCCTAGAAGATTTTATGAGTCAACTTTCCATTTAGCTGGCGTCTTTTAATATCTTCTAGTTTCATTTATAGTGCAAATGTTAATATGAATGTTGTTTAGTCCATTAGAATTTTAATAATCTATTGCTCTTGGACTAGGATCTAACATTTAGAGTTCCAGTACTTTAAGATAGTATAAAAATAATGTGTTTTTTAACGCCTTGTGCTCATCCTTTGCCTATAGAAGTAGAAGGGCATCTATTAAGAACTGACAATCACTTTGGGCTTTATTTATTTCACTTGTTTCCATGGCTAAAGAATTAAAAATTAAGTAGACATACTCATGATGCTGAGCTTTCCCATGATGAACTGAATCAGTACTTGTATCGCAAGTAAAGTCTGTCACTGGAACTATATCTGAAACTTTACCAGCTCAGTAGAATTTGGCAAAGTTTATACTTAGCTTGCATGATCTTTGAGTGCACAGATTACTTCCACTGACAAAGAGGTATCAGAGCGGAATCCTTAATAGTTTTGAGAATAATCCAAATTTGGATTTTCCCATTTTTATGGAATAAGACTACTTTTTAGACTAAATTACTTAAAGTTTTCATCTTTTAAAAAAAATTGGCCAAGTTGGAAATATTGCCTCTTTAGGAAGAGGTTTCAGGCCCTTAAAGAATTGAATTATCTTTTTATATTTGTCTTATATGTATGTACATATATATATCAGCAAACAGAAAAAAACCTAACAATGACCAATAAACTATTAAACTGTGCATAGCATTAACCTAGCAATACCCTTACTAGATCTGTACCACAATGAGATCAGAGAAAAAGGTGAAGGACTCATATGTCCAAAAATATTTACAGAAACTCTTTTGTGGTGGCACTTTGCCCAAATTATGTAGGATTGGGTCTTTGAGAATATGCTAAATAGTCATTAGTATAATTAATACACCCAAGCATAAATCAATCTCAGTTTCCTAAAATTTCATTGAAGAACAACAAATATGAAAGAACAAAAACAATCAACACCTCAAAGAAATTGAGCGAATAAAGTAAAATTTTGAGCATTTAAATTCTTTGTTTTCATTCTAATGCACATCCTAATGCATTTGAAATCACTCTAATAACAGAGGAAGTATTACACGATGCCCTATAATATAGCAATTCAATATTAAAAGAGGTCCTGTATTAGCACACTTAGGAAAGCTATGTACTTACATTGATACATTCAAAAGTCTAATGATCGAAACTAGGGATCAAAGTGGATTTGAACCTTCTGTGTTTCAGGTCTGTTCAGAAGCTAATTTCCAGGTTGGATCTGACATTTTGTAGGTCTGGGGAAGGAGGATGTATTAAGATGATGGGAGTTGCAGAGGGTCCCAAAGGTGTTTGTAAAACGGGAAGAATAATAGCACCTATCTCCCAGGGTCTCTGTGAGGATAAAGTGAGATAATATTTGTAAGCACATTGTAAACTTTACCCTACAAATATTAATTAATATTATTATTATCATTAATTATAATTCCACCTTTCCCATTCTACTCCATGGATGGAGTCCAGGAAATGGTGCTCAATTTCACAGATGGCCTAGTATCTTCTTGGGTGACTTGTAGCAAATTCATTTCTTAGTGATCTGGTTTCCTCTTGTGTAAAATGAAACGAAGGATACTTGCCAGTCTCCCAGGGATTGTGTGAAAACTGGTGAGTTAATAGGAGAAAAGAGCTGAGATTAATAGGAGAAAAGAGCTGAGATGCTGATTTAAAAGTGCTATTATCAATCATTGTATCAAATAATTTGGTCTAGAATAATGGTTCTAGAGATATTACTAAACTACCATTAATGCAGTTTTATGTATAGTGTAGATACTTCTTCAAGTTATGCCTGTGATCTCAAATTTAACTAATCCAACCTTATTTAATCAGCCCAATTCTGAATTGCCCTGAAACCCAATCACAGTGTAATCTTGCTTTATAAGGGTGAGATAGTCAGATAATTATCTTGGCTTTCTGATCTGACGGTTAGTTCTCTAATTATGCAGTTATTCCCAGTGAGACTCTGCATGGGCACACTGAAAACAACATGGTAAGTGACCTTTAATGAAAGTAATTTATAGACCTGTATTTTAGGAAGAAGGTTTTTTTTTTTTTTATGTTGAAACTTGCTCAAAAATGCTAAATTTTAATTTGGTGCAAAAACATGTTAAATTCAGAATGATTTTCTCTTAATGTCTGTTTTGTAATGAGTAACAAAGGGGTTGAGATTGGACAGAATCTAATAATATCTGTGCCATAGCTTTTTTTTTATTTTTGGTGTAGCCAAGCAAAGAAGTAATACAATTTTTCTTTTTTTTAAATTAGGAAAATCAGAAGTAAAGCTTTGGTGGAAAAAGTTAAATACAATTTGTGGCTTTGCTACAATTTTGCTATTAGCATTGCATTTCACACAAAAATGTACACTCATCAAATGAAGATTAAAAATGAAAAATGTATTCCCTTTAACTTTACCATTTAAATGTAACTGTGACTGGTTCTATCAATAATATGCTTATAGCTTTTTTTTTTTTAACTTAGCACAAGTCTTCCCAAGAAGCTATTCTCAAGTTGAATCCTAAATAATTAGTTCTCAATAAATATAATTTTGCTTGAATCTCTCAGTACATTAAGTCAAAGATAATTCGATTAGAGCAGTGGGTAGATTAGATTTGGGAAGCACAAGGACCAAGTACTTCATGTACGTTGTAACCTGCACCTTCAATTTAATTATCTTGTTGATTATTTAGCAAGTAAAGTGAATGCAAAAATTAATGTCCTTAGAAAGTCATGTAGATTGTTGCCTGATCAATGTCAGCCATTTCATATAGTCTAATTGATTATGGTGTCTGCTACTTAAGTATAGTTTGATGGATTTGAAGCAGTGTTTTTTCAAAATACTTTGGAGTGGACTGATTCTATATGCATGCACTTAGGACAGTAATTTAAATGAGTTCATTGCACCAGATAACACATAACAAGATATTACATTATAGTTTATGGATAATTATTTTTCATTTTGTTATTCATCACAGGAAAGTTACTCCTGAAATTAGTTTGATATTCAAATAATTGCTGAATATTCAAATTCCATAGGTCAATATTAATCACGAAGAGTGCTAAGATTATTTTACCCCCATGTCACAGCATTTACTTGAAGACTTCAAAAAGCAACTTACAAACACTAAATTAAAAAGTAAAAAGATTAACCTTTCTTTGAAAGTCATTCTCTGTTTGGAAGGTTAAACAATTTCCCAGAGGTCACAAAGAGAATCAAGGTTGCAACTGGAAATATAATATTCTTTTACCAAGGTCATTGACATTTATGTTGCTCTTATAACCTAGTTTAAACTTAATTGGATTCCCTCCTCTCCTCCTCCCCCAGCCAAAAAAAAAATCCTTTCTTTTTTTCATTTTGTACATCTCAGGAAATTTTCGTTTTATAAGCTGTTATTTAGATACTTCTAAATCTTCTAAACAGCTTCATTGAAACTTTAGAATTAAAAAAAAAATGCATTTGTGGTGAGAAAAAAATCACCAAAACAAGCTAGTGTTTTTAAGTAATTATATTCATCAAAGAAAATGAAGTGAATTTTTGATAATTAAGGTTCTGATTTGTGCATTATAAAAATAAATGACTTAGAAAAACAAGGCTATAATGCCATCTGGGGGCTTCTAGTGACATCACAATTGACTAAAATTCTAAAAACAGCCCCACAAACCCTGCCTTAGTAATTCACATTTACCTTCCACTGTCCTTGAGGACAATAGCAACTACTCTTTCTTTCCTTTTTCACTGATCTTTACAAGCAATAATATAGGAAGAATAATAGTTCAAAATATGACTCTAAAACTTACACTAAGATTTTTTTCTCCATAAGAACACACACACAAACCTTTTAAAAGGAAAGAAAGTCAAAATATACAGATAATCTCAAAGTTGCATATGAAAGGATTTCTTTTAACTCTTACCTTCCCTCTTGGAATCAATACTCTGTCTTGGCTCCAAGACAGAAGAGTGGTAAGGGCTAGGCAATGGGGGTCAAGTGACTTGCCCAGGGTCACACAGCTGAGAAGTGTCTGAGGTCAGATTTGAACCCAGGATCTCCTCTCTCTAGTCCTGACTCCCAAGCCAATGAGTCACCCAGCTGCTCCCATATGAAAGGATTTCTGAGACTGGCCGGATGAAAATAACAAATAAATATGAAGAAGCACTGGTTCAATTTTTTGAGCATTTATAAGGTAGAACAATTATACTGTTTTGCTTTGTCATAGCAATATCATAAACAGTGTTGTACTGTATAGGAATGAGAAGATACTATCTTTGATTGTATGGAGTTTATCTTCATATTTAGCAAACAAGACACACATCCATAGATAGGAAAAACAAACCAGTGTCTATATTAGAAGAGTAGCTGACTTTAAGGAAGATCAATTGGTAAATTAATGTGTAAGGGTTTAGTTCTTACTTCTATCTTAAAAGATAACCCTTTACCCCTAATTTAAATTATACTCTGTGCCTCAATTTTAGCTAGCAGGCAGTGAAACTGTAAAGCTGATATGCAACTATTTTTAAAAAATTTCTAGGAAATGCCATTTGGGTGACTTGTTCCTCAGCCTTCATTTCTAATTCCTCTTTTATGCCTACTTCCTCCAACAGATCTGTGCTTGGGGGTAGCTCTTTCTCCATTTCTTTACACCTAAAACTTCCTGAAATGAAAAGAGCAAAGAATATGTATAGGGAGGCAATTCATCCCTCCAACACCACTGAGCTGCCCAGCTGCCATTTTCCTCTGATGCTGCCTCCTGCTGGCCTTGCTTCTGTCTGGGTGCTGTTCACTGGGAATCATGTCTCTGCTGTTCCCTTGCTGGGGACCTGCCATTGAGCCCCTACTTGGAAATATCAAAACTCCTTTGGTCTTCAGCAATCCTGCTAATTTCAGGAACAGTAGGAGGAAGGATAATCCATCTTTCAGACTCTCACTGGTCCTCAGCTAGGGTTTTCTTTCTTTTTAAAACATGTTATCTTTAATTTTGTATTTTTTCCTTTTTTTCCTGAATTTAAAATGTGTTATTTTAAACCATATGCATAGTTGTTTGCTTGTTTGTTTTTTTCTGATGGGTTGCTGTTCTCAAGGCCACTAGCTACTCTGTTTACCATTAAGTAGGGAGTTTTAGAAAAGGTGCTTTGTTAAAGGCCAGAAATCTTTCATTCAGTCCAAGGCAATGAAGCTCTTTCTTAGCCAGTGGCTAGGAAACTCTTTTGGTCAGGCTGCTTTCATAATATAGCACGTGCCTAACCTACAATCTTTGGATTTTTTTTAACTCTTCTGAGTTCTTCAATTTACCTTTTATCTAGCATGGCCAGAAACTCCTTTTAGTTCTTTTTTTTTTTAAATAATCATACTCCCTGAGACAAGCATCCTCAGGACTCTTTTACTTCCAGTGAAAACTCTCAGACTGAACCAGTGGTGAGAAAATCCTTTCCCATAATATTCCTCTATTATATACAAATAAAAAGGGCAACCCTCTCCCCCAAATGCTAAATTAAAGGTAAAGTGAGAGGCAATGGTATGAGCACAATCAATTTATTAATGAGGCTAACAGTTACCAGTACAACAATCAGATTAATAAATAAAAAAAAACAGAATCAGTTTGATTATTTCATAGCCTTGTTTCTCTTTGTTTTCTCTGCACATGAGTGTAAAGTTGAAGCATACTTATGGAAATAAAAACATATTCTTCATTTATCATTGGACCTTTAATGAGAATCTAATTTATAAGAAATGAGGAAATTGTCCTAAATGATCCCTTCTAATTATGTGATTCTGATTTCTAACCAATGTGTTGAACATGTCCGGATGAGTGTTCTATTATCATCATAAATCTAACATGTTGAAAACAAGAAATTGATTAATAAACTCGTTTATTCAACACTTTAAAAATACCTACTGTGAACTGGGTTCAATAAGAAGATGTAGTCACTACTTTCTTGAAGATTATAGTTTTGAGGGGGTAATATAAACACAGATAACTCTAATAGACAATATACATTCCTCTGAGGGACAAAGATAGCAAAAGAGCGTGCATACTCCTTTGTTGAAAGAGAGGGAAGATTTTTAAAAGGGAGTAAATGTGAGAGGAAAGATTAGGGATTGGTAGCCATCTAGAGGGATTTGTGGATTGGTCTGCTGTAGCTATCTGATTTAGCTTGTGATAACTTGACAGTATGCCCAGTAAGTACAGGGCAGAGCCATACATAAAATGAATAAACCTGAAAAATTGTGGGGATTTAGGAGAAGAAATAAAGGTAGATACATTTTGCCTACACAGTACAAACTGTTATTTGGTTCAGATCGGAAGTGAGTTTTAAGTTCCTGAACTACAGTAACAGACTAGACATGAGAGAAGCAGCTGGTGGCACAGTGGATATAGCACTGAGCCTGGAAATGGGATATTCTGAGTTCAAATACTTAATAGTATTTAAAAGGTAAGTCATTTAAGCTCTAT
This sequence comes from Monodelphis domestica, assembly GCF_027887165.1. Classification (NCBI taxonomy): domain Eukaryota; kingdom Metazoa; phylum Chordata; class Mammalia; order Didelphimorphia; family Didelphidae; genus Monodelphis; species Monodelphis domestica. The sequence goes on along the minus strand of NC_077229.1, from coordinate 492,267,334 downwards.
TCGCTTAGCTTTTCTCAACTCCAAATGAAGATAATAAAAGCACCAACCTGGCAAAGTTGTTATAAAGGTCAAATAAGATAATATTTGTAAATATGTGCTTAGCCTAGTACCTGACTGCATACCTGGTAATTCCCTTTCCTTTCCCTTTCATGAATTTTTTTTTCATGAAGTTTTCCCATCAGTAGAAAAGTATGGGGCATTATCTGTGCCAGGACTCTACTGTGAGTGACTAAGGATAGGAGTGGGATGAAGAGAACACATTTTCCAGGGGTTTTGGCCAACCTATTCCTGTGTGGCTTGATATCTGGTCTGGAGAATATTATCATTTGTGGATGGGTACAAAGATGTTAGTTAACCGACTCTGATGAATTTCTAATATTCTGATTAGAGTTTTATATGATATCTTGTCAGTGACTATTTATGGAAACACACAGGTTGGAGACAAAAGGGTTTGCTGGGAAAAATGGGTTCTATGAATCATGCTTGATCTCATCGTTCTTAAAGTGTTGAGTGTAGCCAGCTCAGAATAGGAATGTGATGGACATGTCTTTCTAGAGTTATTTTTTTCTGCCTGAAGCCTGATTAATTGTGCTTTAGAGCCTCATTTAAACTATGTGAGAATCTTTACATTTCAAGTGCATTTCTTATAAACAACAGATTTTTTTTTTATTCCTTCCATTATGATTCATCCTCTGAAGTTAAAGTTCATTTTCCTTGTGATTTTTTCTTCCTCATCTCTATCTTCCTTCTTAACCCCCTCCTTACTTCTCCTGGGCCTCACCTATTTAAGGTATTTCTCTCTCTCTCTCTCTCTCTCTCTCTCTCTCTCTCTCTCTCTAGCTCTCTCTCCTCTCTGTCTTATTCTATCTGACTTTGTTCCAATATTTGTTGCTTCATTGAACCTTTGAATTTTGATTATTTCAGAATATTTTTCAGGGAATCAATTACTTTAGTAGTTCTTTCTGCCTTCTGTTCTGAGTTATTTATTCTTCCAATTTTTTTCTTAAGAGCTCAAATTTCATTTTTTAACTCTTGCTTCATTTTTTTTATCTGACATACTAATTGTGGAATTTCACTTTTCTTTCAGGTTTACTTCTTGGGTTTCTCTTAACGCATAGTGCTTTCCCCCTCCCCACTGCATCCAGTTTTCTTATATTTAGTCATAACTCCATTCTTAGTTCCTGGATTGGGATTTTGTGGCAGGTCATACTCCTCCCTTTCCTTTATCTTTTTGGATGAAGTGGGAAGGCCCTGGCTTATCCTGTCCCTATTATAGTCTGGAAATTGAAGTTCTAAATAGACTGGGTGGATCTTGGTTGCCTTTCTTGTCCCCTTTAATAATCTTGGCCTGACCAATGGAATTGTGTGTCAGCTATTGGAGGGGTGGGGGGGAGGGGAGGGGAAGAACATGAATCTTGAAACCATGGAATAATATTCTAAATTAGTTAATTAAATAAAATTTTCCAAATTAAAAAAAATAATCTTGGCCTGAGACAGGGAGCCAGGGCAAGAACTGGAAACAGGTCCCATAATCCCTGATGTCTGTCTCCCTTTTACTTCATGTGCTGTCTCCTTTTTCATGTATCATCATCTGAGAATTGATTTTTTTTGTCCTCTGCTGAGGCACTGAAAGGCTCTAATCTGATACTGGAGATTATATTGGCATCAAACTTCCTAGAGGTACCTTTTCTCTCACTCTTTGATCTTCTGGTATAGTCATAGAACCTTGAATATTGCACTAATTTCTCTCTTTTTTTTTTCTTGTAAAAAGCCTTTACCTTATGTCTTGGAATCAATACCAGGCAGAAGAGTGGCAAGGGCTAGGCAATGGGGGTTAAGTGACTTGCCCAGGGTCACACAGCTGGGAAGTGTCTGAGGCCAGATTTGAACCTAGGACCTCCCCTCTCTAGGCCTGGCTCTCAGTATTGCACTAATTTCAAGACTCCCAGAAGGCCAAAGGCATAGGATTCCTGGGTGTTGTGCTCTGCTGCTTCCCTGATGAAAGTCTCAAATGACATCATGCAACTTAGAAGTCAAGAATGTAAGTACATGACCCAGCATGGATCTTGATATCCTTGTCAACTGACCTACTGAAAGATAGCTATATCCCTTGCTGCAGCATAGACAGGCTAGGGCCAAGATCCTGTTTACTTCAGGCTCTTATTCAGGGAGGATTAACACTTTGGTGAAAAGGTTGCCAAACCCTTTTCAAGGTTGCTTTTCCACCTTTGGTGTCCATCTGTCATCCACTCTCACCTGTGGCTCCAAGAAACTGTGAAGTGCAATAACTATGGTAAACCAGGTAAAACAATGATGGCAGGCAGGCTAAACCAACTTGAGCCTAACTGACAAGCCTCAAACCTGTTGTTGATCTAGGAGGATATCTACCTTCAGCAGATGAAGACTTCCCTAGAAAGGGAAAATGAGAAGAATTTGTTCTAATGGACCATGAAGATGACTGAAGTGGGTGCTATGGAAAGCTTACAGCTTGGTTAGATCTCAAAGATGCCAAGGTTATCTAATGCATCCTGGGCCAGTGCTAGTAGTCCTGACTTCTGTCTTGTCACTGAACTTCAATAATTCCAGAAGACAGAGTGAGGCCAATGACTTTGTGCAATTCTGCCTCACTTAAATCCAATTTACTCAAGAGTCAAGACATCATTCCTGATGTCTTTGATCTTCTTCCAAATGAAGACCAACAAAGGCTGAACAATAATATCTACATTCAAAGTGTGCACAGGCTTCTGGTCATCTTCTTATGTAGTTCTGTGTCAAGGAAGTTCATCCCCTCTCCCTCCTGAGTAATTTTACCTGTTTATCAAACATTCCTGACATACCACAGTTGCACCAGCATTGCATCCGGTGTACATTCTGTACGTCAATAAAAGTTTAGGCTTGGGGAAGAATTGGGGGAACCACGGGAGAACCGCTGGAGAATTGAAAGGGAGAACAGAGAGGAGACAGAGCAGGCAGGTGAGAAAGGAATGAGGAAGAGCCTGGCAGGCTAGGCACCACGCGGTCAGGTTACTTATAGGAATATTGTCTATCCTTCTAATAAACTTTATAAAAAATATATATATGGGTAGAAATATTATTTTAATTCTTACAATCCTTAACTGAATTTAAGAGTTTGTTGCTGTTTCCTTTTGGTTTTATTGATTATTGCTTCTTCTGGTGCCCTTTTAAACCTTTCCTGGAGAATTTCATAAAGGAACTAGGCTAGATTGTAACCTTTTATATGGCCACCTCTCCCTTTCTCTTATCCTCACATTCAATCAGGTACCAAATCCCATCAATTCTGCTTTTCTAATAGCTCTCACATCTTTTTATTCCTACAGGAACCTTCCTAGTTGAGAGTCTTATTTCTTCTTGTGTAGATTATTGCCTCACTGGTCTTCTTGTCTTTTGTTTATGCCTTCTCTAATTCATCCTTCATATCATTAGCTCAGTAATCTTTGTCCATGTCATCTTCCTACTCACAATGTCAAAATGAATACCTGATAGAGATGTACATGAATGCATGATTTTACTCCCATTAGCAAATTAGAGGAGTATAGAATAGTCTCCCTGTCAGATCTCTGGATAAGGGAAGAATTTATGACTAACCAAGAAAGAAAGCATTAAAGGATGTAAAAACAAATAAACATGGAGGAATTTCCCCTTGGTGATATTGGGGTCTTTCTCTCTTGGTTTGAGCTGAGATCTCCTCTTGCTTCCATTAGAAGAGCTCATTCACTCTCATGTATTTTTTGGTGGAGTCTATTCTATATAACTTTTCCACTTTCTGTTTTCTGCTTTGCTTACTTAAGTCAATAGGTTTACTCACTATTTGGTATTTGTGATAGTTTTTTGCGTAACCAGCATTTGGTGGGAAAAGAAGCAGAAGGGTAAGCTTGGCTAGGGAAGTGACTTTTATTTTGAATCTATTGTGCCATGAGACCAACAATATTTAGGGAGGCAGAAAGATAAAAAATTTTAGTCTAGTTGCCCTCTCAGGAACTAGAAAAAAGTGTGCCCAGCCGTGTGATCTTTCTTTTGTTCCTGTTAAGGTAAGATGGGTGATATTCCAGAGATATTTATCAATGTATCTCATAAGACACATTTATACAACACAAGTGGGTATAACTATCTTACATGGACACATGGTCTTACGCAAGTATTGGGAATAGCCTGAATAAAGACAAGGAGAGGTATGAGAGGACAAGTGTGCATTGTAGAGAAATGTCAGTTTTGCTTCCATGCAGCATTTGTGTGGAGGAGAGTAATATTAGAACAAGGCCCAAGAGCCAAGATGGTGCCAGGCTGCAGAGGGCCTTAAATGCAAAGCAGAGGAGTTTCAGCTTGCCTTAATAGGTTTATCTTTCCTTTTTTGGTAAGTCATTATATGAGAGGGTAAGGGAGAGGAAAGAGTCAAAGATGAACAAGGTGCCACTGTAGATTTCTTAATAAAGGAGAAATGTGATCACATCTATAAGTAAAAGGTTATTCTGGCAAAAGTATGAAGGATGAATTGGAGGAGGATAGAGAATGGGGAGGTGGGAAGGCCTTAAAGGAGACTATTATGATTAAAAATAGATTTAATATTTCAAAAGTTTTATGTACCAGAATCCTAAACAGTCACCATGATAGTAACTGTAAACCAATTAAGCTCATCTATTCTTGCAAGTTTCTAGGTTCTGACAGTAAGCTAACCTAAGTCGACCTTTACTAATAGAATTGTAGATGTAATAGAACTGTAGATGGATGTATGAACAGATTCATATCATTAAAGACTGCTTCATGGATAACATGAGGAGAAAATAAAAATGCCTTGCTTGTTCAGAGCTTTAATATGATACACTATTGACTGACTGTGGTTGATTAATAAGCCATTAAATAAAAGTCTGCAGCTAATTCAGACAATGGAATATGTTATGGTGGATTTCTGTCACCACCAATGCACTCATTACAAATACCATAATTATGAATGAAAAACCATTAGATAGGGAGACAGGAAACTCAATTTAAAATTCTACTACATTCTGCCCAGTTCCATGAAATGTACTTTAAACTCTTTATTTGGAATACAAAATCTTTAGTTGAGCAAAACCTTTTATGGAAGAGACCCTCAAAAAATGTTGGTAGAATGGGGTATATTGGTGAGAGGTCAGTCAGAGAAAGCACTTGTGCATTTCTTGAGGACTGAAGTAAGAGAAGCCTTGAAATAAGAATTATGATTATAGAAGACCTTCTGATAAACAGTTTCTGATACTTATAATAAGATGAGCTATTGTTTACACACCGATCTTGCTTAGATGGGGCACGTGTGTTTTCTGTTCTAATTTTTATGAAGGACATATGTCTGTCTTAGGCTTGAAATTATGTGTGTTGAAATACATTTCTTAAAACAATGCAAGCCTTGAGATGATTACCCCATTCTACCCAATCTATCTTATATGGGTACTAAGGCAGCTAGGTGGTAAGTAGAGTTCTAGACTAGCAGGCAGGAAAATCTGAGTTCAAGACTATCTTCATATACTTACTAGCTGTGTAACCCTGGTTAAATCAATTAACCCTGTGTGCCTCAGTTTTCTCATCTGTAAAATGAATTGGATAAAGAAATGGTCCATCAGCTTGAGTTCAAATTCCAACTCAGACACTTCTTACCTGTGTGATCCCAGAAAAGTCACTAGATTTTCTTAATCTTGGTTTCCTCATTTATAAAATGAAGATAATGATAACACCTATATTGTAGAGTTATTGAGGATCAAATGAGATAGCATATATAAAGTGAATTGCAAATGTTAAGGTCCTCTAAAAATGCTAGCAATTCTTGTTCTTAATCTGAGAGCCAGATAACATTCTTTTTGCTGGTATGTACATTTTATCTGAAAAAGAAAGGAAGAGAGATGTGTGTCCAACAAATCTTGCTATGGCTGGTTGCTACATAATTTGTACATTTGTTGTGGTTTTCCAGGGCAGTTTGCTAATCCTTTTGGTGCTCTTTACCTCATAGGATATTAACAGATCATTTTCTTCAATCATTTTAGCCTCATCTGACTCTTTGTGACCTCATTTGGGGTTTTTTCGGCAAAGATACTGGAGTTTTTTGTTGTTTCCTTCTCCGAATCATTTTATAGATGAGGCAACTGAGGCAAATAATGTTAAGTGATATCCCCAGGATTATTCAACTAATAAATATTAGAGGCCATATTTGAACAGTCTTCTTGACTCCCAGTCCATTCCACTGTGTCTTTGGACTGCTCAACCACAAATATTTGAGAACTATGTGGAAGGCAGTGGGCTTGGGACTATGTACAAAGTATACAACCCAGCCCTCATCTTTCTAAAACTATATATGCTGACTGGGAGGTGAGATATACTCCCTCCTCATCTCCACGACTTATTTCATGTCTCATTTTACCCACTTTCTACAGGAACTTTTTCCTTATTCTCATTGCTATTACCTCCTCTTTGTTGATTACTTCCAATGTAACCTGTCTGTAGCTTGTTTGGGTCTCACTATTTGCGAGTTGTCTTCCCCCATTTGATTGTGGGTTCCTTGAGAATAGGGACTGACTTTACCTTTAAAAAATATATATGTATATACATATGACATATGTATATATTTATTATCAGGCAAAATATACTTCCATATTGGTCATTGCTGTAAAAGCACACTCATACATAACCAAAACCCTAAAATAAAACTATAAATACACTGATGTGAAAGACAACACCAACAGTTCTTTCTCTGGAGATGGATAGCACTCCCAGTTAGAAGACCTACAGAATTGATCCATATCATTGCATTGTTGAGAATAGCTGAGTCTTCTACAGTTACTCATCATACAATATTGCTGTTACTATATATGATGTTCTTCTAGTTCTGCTTATTTTGCTCTGCATCATTTCTTTTTTTGTCTTTTATTTTTATTATCATGCACAACATACTTCCATATTTGTCATTTTTGTAAGAGCAAACTTGTTCATAACCCAAACCCCTCAAAACTATAAATACACTGATATGAGAGAGACTCCAACAGTTCTTTCTCCAGAAGTGTAGAGAATCCCCATCAGAAGTCCAGATCACGGCAGGGCTGAGGATAGTTGAGTCTTTCATGGTTAATCATCCTACAATATTGTTGTTACTGTGTAGGATGGTTCTGATTTTGCTCTGTATCAGTTCATATAGTTCTTTCTGGCTTCTTCCAAAATCATCTTGCTTATCATTTCTTCCTTTTTAATTTTATTTTTATTATCATGCAAAACACTCCCATGTTGGTCATTGCTGTAAGAGCACACTCATACATAACCAAAACCCCCAAATAAAACCATGAATACACTGATGCGAAGGACAACTCCAACAGTTATTTCTCTGGAGGTGAATAGCATTCCTTGTCACAAGTCTTTCAGGATTGTCTCAGATCATTGCATTGCTGAGAGTAGCCAAGTTTTCACAGATAATCATCATCCAATATTGCTGTTACTGTGTACAATGTTCTCCCAGTTCTACTTATTTCGCTCTTCATCAATTTCCAAGTTCCCACAGGTCTTTCTAGTGTTTTCTAAAATCATCTTGTTTATCATTTCTTATAGCACAATAATATTACATCACCAACATATATGACAACTTGCTCAGCCATTCCCCAACTGATTGACATCCCCTCAATTTCCAATTCTTTATCACTACAGAAAAAAGCTGCTATAAATATTTTTTTAACCTTTCTTTATACCCCCAGTACTTATCACAGTGATTGGCATAAGGTAAGCACTTAATAAATGTTTGTTGGGGGGCAACTAAGTAGCACAGAGGATGGAGAGTCAGTTCTGGAGATGGAAGGACTTGGGTTCAAATGTGGCCTAAGACACTTCCTATATGTGTGACCTTGGGAAAATTACTTACCCCTGATTGCCTATACCTTACAATTGATTCTGACAGAAGAGAAGGTTTTTTAAAAAAAAAAATAAATTTTTGCTTAGTGAAAAATACCTATATTAAAAACAAAATGCTAAATGCAAAGATAGTGTGGTCAAGAAATCCTGAGCAGGGGGCAATCACCAATGGTCAAGAGTGGGGAGGGAAGGCTTCACAGAGCATCAGCTCTTTGAAGTGGGCTTTGTTAGTGATTCAGACAGACTTCAAATGAAGAAAGAAAGTGGGTACTACAGGTAAAGACATGGTTTTGTAGACTTAGAACTGGAATAGATCTCAGAGGTCATTGAATCCAATGCCCTTTTTTATTTTCATAAAGGTGAGGGACAGAGTGGTTTATGACCTGCTCATCATCATAGATAATAAGCTTCAGAGTGGGAATTAGAAACCAGGTGCTCTGATTCCATTCAAAGGCTAGAGCACTGTGGAAAGAAGGATGGCTCGAGAGTCAAAGGAAATGAGTTCCATTCTCAGTCTAATGCTTACTATTTTAGGTGACCTTGACTAGGTCCTTTCAGTTCCTAAGTCTCAGTTTTCTCAACTGTAAAATTAAGTCTAGACATCTTCTGAGGTCCCATGCGCTTCTTTCTAAATTTATGATCTTATGTAAGAAGGAAAGCAGAAAACATTCTTGTATGACAATAAATGGACTCATTTGGTGGAGGGGTGTAGTATTCTTACATGGAAATAGTGGAATATAAGACTGGAAAGATCTTGAATAATAGGTAAGGAGTCAGGAATTTATTCTGAAAGTAATGTGGAATCATTGAAGATTTGGGGGATAGTAGAGTAGGGAAAGAAGATTCTGGCAGCAGTGTTCAGAATAGATTGGAGGGAGAAGAGATAGAAAGCATTTGCATGGATATTAGCTGTACTTCATAACAATGTCTTCTTTGATCTATTTATGTTAATAGGGCCATGTGTGTTCAATAGATGACACAAATTTAGCAACTATCAAGCATTCTTGTAGTGTACAGGATAGTGTTCTGGTCCCCAATTGAGAGTGCCTCAACAAATCTCAAATGATATATCTACTAGTAATGGGTTAAGACTCAGGAATTTTTAAAGTTAAGTCTGATATTGTAAAACTTAAAATTAAATTAAATCTCAGTAATAAAAATATTATATTTTAAGGGATTTATTAATGATCCTTAGAAATAAAGGAATAAAAAGGTAACAAATAAAAAGACCACATGCCCATGGCTTTTCAGCCTATTGAAAATTCCACTTACCACCATTGAACCAAGATAGTAAAGAGGCTGGGACCCTCCACATCACTCCCTAATATTCCCTGTCTACAGGAAATACGTAATGACAGGAAATCAGCAGTTTTTTCACCCCCAGCCATATGGAGAGGTAGTTAGGAGGTTAATTGTTGCCTAAGGAAAATACATCCTGGTTTTACCAGTTGTCTGGAGAACAGCTCCAAGTTTGTGAGTTCGGAAGACCCAGTAGCAGCAGCAGCAGTCTGGGACTGGGGCTGGGGCTAGAGCCAGATGAATGATCAGGGTCAGGGGCTGGAGATTAGGAGGAAGCAGTATCAGCAATGCCAGAGGCAGCAGCAAGGAACTGAAGAACATGGGCTCAAGCAGATGGGCGAGAGAAGTGGCTTATCTCTTCTTGGCCAAGAGTCCCCAGGCTAAAAATAGCCTGGCCTGTAGGGAGAGCAACCGGGCAAAAAGTAGGGAAAGAAAATGGTAGCAGCCTCAAAGAGAGTTTGGAGTTCTCTTGGAATTTGCAAGGGGAGGTGGGTGGGTGGGGTGGGCGAAAAGCCTTGGCAGGAGAAACATGGCTTTAAAAAAATTATCTAGGCTATCTTGAAAAGATTGAGAATTCCTTATTGCCATCAATGTAAAATTTAAAATTAGATCTCAATAATAAAAATATTACATTTTAAGGGATTTATGTTCATTAGAAATAAAGGAATAAAAACGTAACAAATAAAAAGACTACGTTCAATAGTCTTTTCAGCCTAGTGAAAATCCCACTCACTACCATTGAGCCAAGATGCCAAAGAGGCGGGACTCTCTCCGTCACTCCCTAATATCCTCTGTCTACAGGAAATATGTAATGACAGGAAGTCAGTGGGCTCCTGGGAAATGTAGTTCTTTTTTTAGAGTAACAGATTTTCAATTATACAATACTTAAAAACCTTCAATAGAACAAATTCCTAATGGGACTTCAGCCAGAGCATTGGATTGTCAAGATGATATTTTAGAGCAGGGAGATCATCCCTGGGCTCTTTAAGAAGAAGTTGCCTGATTATATCATAACTTTTTCTGCACCTGCCTCTCCAAATAGATTCATTCATTCATTCATTCATTCATTCCTTCAATAAATATTTATTAAGTACATACTAAGGTCATCAATTTCTTGAAAGGAACCATAAATTCCTTTTCTGTTGAATCTCATTTGCCCAATGTATATATATATACAGTACAGTATTCTTTTCCTCTCATATTAATCTTTGTATCCCTTTGCATCAGATTTGCATCACTTCTTTGAGAATATGGAAGGAAATATGAGGAATTTAGGACAGATGGTGATACAAGGTAGCTACAAGATTTTAATGACTTTTTATGAGCAATAATATTTTTTTCTGGAGCTAATAATAAGAATAATAACTATGATATCACACATACAAAAGTAATAGCAATGTGCCAAAGACACTGATATAGCATCTTGAATTAATATAGTACCTTGATGCCACAAGGTTCTTTATTTTGCATATAATGCCCTATTAATTTTTTTGCTATCTCCATGAGGTTGAAGAGAGGCATATATAAATCACATTCTGTTTTATAATTGAGAGGACACCTTTAGAGCAAGCCTTCTGAAGAGTGGAAAAGACACTTTAAGATTTAATGAACTTCTGTTTTATAAGTTTGTTGGATATTTATATTTAGATGTCCCTGTGTCATCTCAGACTCAACTTAGATAAAATCTTTCTATCTTTTCTCCAAGAATAATTTCTTCCCTGACTTTCTTCTTCCAACAATACTATAATTCTTAGTCACCTAGTCTTAAAACCTTATAATCATTTTTGAATCCTTCCTTTCCTTGGCCCCAGTAAGCCCTATATACAATCAACAAAATCTTTCATAATGCTGTTAATTATACAGTATATGCTCATTTCTCCATTTCCATTGCTATCCCCTTGTTCAGTTAAAAGGAAGCTAGGTGGCACAGTGAATAGAGTGCTGGGCCTGGAGTCAGGAAGACCTGAGTTCAAATTCAGACTCAGAAGCTGTATGACCCTGAGGAAGTCATTTAACCTGTTTGCCTCAGCTTTCTCATCTGTAAAATGATCAGGAGAAAGAAATGGCAAACCAGTCCAGGATCTTTGTCAAGAAAACTTTAAATGGGGTCACAAAGGGTTAGATACAACAGAAACAAGTGAACAACAATAAAAGTTCACTTTCTGAATGAATGATGGTGAACTAACTTGTGTTTCTATCCTTCAGTCTTTCTTGAATACTGCCTATTGATGGATCTTCCCTAAAATATTTCATAAATCATATCATCATCTTGAGTAAAAGCCATGATTATTTTTTCAATGAGAAACTGTTTAGCCTGGCATTGGACCCTCTACAGTTCAGCTTTGACCTCCTTTTCTGACTTTATTCACTCTGAATATAATTCATTGCCTCTGATCACATCATCCCCTTCATCCTACTTTAGCTACATATTAGGATGATCATATATTAGATCTCACTCTTATCTACCAGTATTCAGCTTCCCTAATTTGATATTCTGATTTTTCCCTGTCATCACATCTTCCCTTATGACAGACTCTTCCTAAAACTAAAAACTTCCTAAAACCCTCATTGAGAACTCCAGTCTCCATTCTTTAGTAATTTCTCAGGCTCAGTCCCATTCTCTAACTTCTTTTTTTCCTCCAATCTCAATCTATTAGCCATTTTAATTCTACTTGAATTTGGAATGGATTATGTCCTTTTAAGGAGGAATGTAACTAATCATTGTCTGCTCTTTAATTCCTTTCTGTAGTGTTCTATGCCACTCATCTTTTGACAAACTTTAGCTCCAGTTTGCCCCTATCCCCACCCCATCTGCCTCCTCTGCTCATTGCAGTTGGAAGAAGTCTCTTAGAACTATACTGATTAACTGTATTATAAATTCATGTTATACATTCATGTATTATTATAAATTCATGTTATACAATCTTAACTGGGCCATCACTGAAGCAAGACAGACAGACCTTTTATTCCTCCCTAATGGATTACCTTTCTTAACCTCCAAGAAACTATTCCAAACATTCTCTTTCAATTCTCAGGTCTTCAATATGCCCCCCTCCCTGCACAATTCCCTGAGCTGAGGACCTTACTTAAACTATTTTTATTTTTTAAACACTTACCTTCCAACTAGAATCAATACTATTTATTGATTCCAAGGCAGAAGAGTGGTAAGGGTTAGGCAATGGGATTAAGTGACTTGTCCAGGATCACACAGTTGGGAAGTATCTGAGGCCAGATTTGAACCTAGATCCTTCCAAACCTAGGCCTGGCTCTCAATTCACTGAGTAACCTAGCAGTCCCCAGGACCTTACTTTACTAAAAAAATTGAGACCATTTAAGTTGAGCTCTCCCTTCTCCCATTGTCTTTACTCAGAACTCCTTGGGGTTGTCTTTCCTATTTCCCCTTGTCTCTAAAAAAGAGGTGATCTTTCTCTTTGCCAAGGTTAATCCTTCTGCCTGTGCTCTTCAGCCAGTCCCCTCCTGTGTTCCTCAGGAAATTAAATCTTTAATAATCCCTTCATTCTATGAAGACTTTTCTCCCCACCTTCTTTCTCTATTGCTTTCAAACACTGCCAAATCTTCTCATCCTTTAAAACCTTCATTAGCCCCTCCTATCCTTTCAAGTTATTGTTATATACATTTTCTCTTTCTCAGCTCAACTCCCGAAAAAGCTGCTTATAGCTGCCTCTGTTTTTTGTTCTAATTATTCCTTTGCCTTTTGCTTTGGAGGCTTATGACCTAATCATTCAACTGGAACTGCACTCTCCAAAGTCACCAATGATCTCTTAATTGCTATAGTTGAAGGTCATTACTTAGCCCTCATCCTTCTCAACCCATCTGCTGCATTTGACACTGTTGGCCATCTTCTAGACACTCTTTTCTCTAAGTTTTTGTAACACTACTCTCTTCTTGTTCTCTTCCTACCTGTCTGACCATCTTCTTTTCAGCTTCCTTTGCTGGTTTATCATGCATATCATCCCCTAACCAGGGGTGTAGCCCAAGTCCTGAGTTCTTTTCTTCCTAGGTAACTTCATCAGTTCCTATTGTTTTAAATATCTCTATGTAGGTGAGTTGGTAAATTTTTGGCGAAAGTTCTCTCAATAAGAATGTATTCACAACCTACTTTTAAGTTTAATTTGCATTTTTGACATTTTCCCCATCACTTTCTTAAGTCTAGGCAATCAACAAAACAATAAAGCAAGCCCTGATTCATAATGTTTCCCCATTTCCCATGTAAAAATTCACCCTGAAAATATAACAATCAGCTCTTCTGAGTGAACTGGTTCCAGCACACTCCTGTATGAATGTATTTATATATAGATAGGTTATATATAATGTTATATTTATATTATATATTATGCACATATCAACCTCAGTATATAACATATTTTATTTACAATCTAATAATGCATATAATATAACCTATTATACTATATACACTATTGTATTATATAATAATACATATTAGATTATTTATATAAAGTATACTGAGGCTGGATATAATGTATATTACATAATATATGCATATACTATCTGAATATAATTATTCTAATATATAATCTATAATAATACTGTATGGATACAATACGCATACACATATATGGTATAATACAATCATTATAATATAATGGGTATATATAATATATCCTACATATTGCCTCCCTTTCCCCTCCCCCGGTCTTAATCAGCACCTTCTAAGTAACTCAGGGGAATTATGAGATTTCAGAGAAGTATTCTTCACTCTTGCTTTTTCAAGTAAGGGGTTTATTGGGAACAACAGGATGGGGATTGAGGTGAGAAGGATGAAGTTTGTCCCTAATCTACAAGGAGAATTAGGAAGATTATGGAAAATGTCAGTCCTGTCACAACTGTGACTCAGAGATAGTCAGAGAGATAGAGGACAGCTGATAAATCTTCTTTCTTCTTCCAATTACACAAAGCCACCAACAAAAGTTAAATTCTTCTCAGATTAATTTCATAAGCCCCCTTAAAGGTCCTTCAACCTAGGACAGAGGAAGTCAGTCTCTCCCTTGGTCTGACACCCCAGAGAAGAGGTTTAGTTCCTTTGGTCAGTAAACCCCAGAGAAGAAATCTCAGTTCATCTCCTCTGGCCAGCTCCAACTGCCTTTCCTGGGAACATTCTGTTTTGGAATCTTCACCTTGATTGACAGATCAGGTCCTCAGCTTTCTTTTGCAAGCATGAAGTTCTCTCCTTCTACATGCCTCTTCCACAATATATAGTGGTTACAATGTAATATGCATATGATACAGATAACTATAATATAGCTATATTGTAAATTTCAGATTATATATATTAAATATTTACTACTGAGACGAGATATACACATTATACTACATACATATAATTTACACATAAATACATTCATAAAAGGGAGTGCTGGAGCCAGTTCACATAGCAGAGCTGATTGTTACATTTTCAGTGCGAATATTTACACTTCGGAAAAAGGGAAACACTAGGAATGAGGGCTTGCTTTATTGCTTTGTTGATGTATATCAATCTGTAGCACGCATACATTACGCGCATTACATATATTATATGTATGTATTCAGGGTGTAGGCCAAATGCTTTCTGCCTCTTCCCTATTCCCTAGCTGGCTGTTAAATGAGAAAGCTTCCAGGGCCCCTAGGAGACTGAACATTCTCTCTCCCTAGGTTAAGCTGCACCAATTCTCTCAAACCCCGCTCCTCCCACCCCGTGACTCGTCTGGCCTCGCCCCACCCTAGCCCTCAGCCCCGGCGGCTGCTCCACTTGTAACTACTAGAGGCCGCTAGAGCTACTTCCTGTTCCCGCAGCCTCGCGTGCACGTTGCGCACTCCCGGGGTGGGACGTGGGAGCGTGCCCGCGCGCACCCAAGGACCGCCGGCCAGGTTCTTCGGCCCAATCCTAGCCTGGAGTTCAGTGCCCAACTCACCGGATAGGCTCTACGGGACCAAATTAGGGACAAAAAGCCTCCGCCCTCGTTTCTATTCCGCCGGTTTCATCTTTCTCTGGAGCGCAAGCTGACGGGCCACCCACCACGGGCGTGAGTTCTGTGATCGGACTCCTCCCCTCAGTCCTGGAGAAGTCCCAGCCCCTCCTTATCCTGCTCCTCCTCCGCCGGGATGCTGCGATGGTTAATCGGGGGAGGCCGAGAGCCCCAGGGATTGGCCGAGGTAAAGGCCCCCTGGGTCTAGCGGGAGATGGGCTATCCTCGAGCCCGGGCTTCCTAGGCATCCGACCGTGCTTGCATTCGGGCTGCCTGGCCCAGACTTCCGGCCTCCTCGGGGGCCCGCGAACCCGAGGGCGGCTCCCGGGGAGAGGCTTGTTCGTGGGTCCAGCTGGTCCTGGGGGGTGGGGTGGGGGACCGACTTCAGGCTCGCTGGAACTCGGGACAGGGAACTTTCCTCTCATCGGGCATTTGTATAACACTTGCCAGGCGCCAGGTACTGGGAGCGGCCGAAATTAAAAAGTGCAGACACATACCTGCCCTGTTCGGGTGCTCAGGATACGCCCCCATAGTCATTTAGCAGTTATTGAGTGTCTACAATGTGCCGGGCGCTGTACCTCCTCTTCTCTGTCTCTTGTCAAGTCCTGGCTAAAATTCCACCTCTGCAAGAAGCCCTTCCAGTCCTCCTTAATGCTAGAGCCTTCTCTCTGTACTTGTCTGCAATTTGAGGGAGAAAGGGAAGGAACGAGTATTTATTAAGCGGCTACTGCCTGGCACACAGAGGAAGGGAACAGGTTTATTAAGCGAATACTCTCTGCCAGCCTCCTCCTTCCTTGCTCCTGTCAAGTCTCGGTTTATCTTCAACAGTGCTAGAAGCAAAGTGCTGTTATTCCCATTTTACAGTTGTGGAAACTGAGACAGAAGTTAAATGACTTGCCGGGATCTTACTACTAGTAAACACCTGAGATAGGATTTGAAACCTAGTCTCACTGACTCCAGGCTCAGCTCTCTATCCACCATCCTACCTGGCTGCAGTATAGCTGTATATAGATAGCTTGTTTGTGTGTGTGTATATATGTACACACACTTCCCCCTCATTAGATTGTTAGCTCCTTGAGAGTAAGGGCTGTCTTGTCTTTTTTTTTTTTAATCCCCAGTACAGTACAGTTTGTGACATAGTAGATGCTTAGCACATGCTTATTTTTTAAGTTATTTATTTATTTTATTTAAATAAATAAATAATAAATAAATAAATATTTAAATAAATATTATATTATATTTAAGTTAACTTAACTGCCCTCTTTAGACCAGGCACAACTTTATAAAGCAATAGAAAGATTTGTGAATGTTTTAAAAAGTCAGCTGATAGTTGAACCTTTCATGGTTTGCAAAAGTCAGCTGATAGTTGAACCTTTCATGGTTTGCAAAAGTCAGCTGATAGTTGAACCTTTCATGGTTTGCTAATAGAATATAGCCAGCTCTTGATTGATTATTACATGTGAGGATCAGACATAATGAACCTTTTTTCCATTCATCTTTGATTTGTTTAGGAAATGTAAAGTAGCTTGAATATTAATTTGAGAAAAATGGAAGCAATACATCCCACCTGTGCTAATATGACATCATCAGTTTCGTCATCAACATTCACAAAAATACTTCAGTTCTTCACACTGTCGAAAGACAATTGGTCATCTCTTTCTTTTAGGGTTAGGTAGGAAAATATTTCCACATTGCTTTGATTTTTGGTCATTTTACTATTTTTATTAGTACCAGGACAGGATTTGTAAGGAAAAAAAGAAGAAAAGAATTTCAAAAATACTGATTCTGAATTTTGATTCCTAAGTTTCTTCTTTGTTATGCTACCACAATCAATTGCTTTGTCTGGCTTATTTAGGGCAAAGAATACTATCATTTCTACTACAATTTTTATTGTGAAGCATTTGCAGTTTCTAAATATTGGAGAAAGTAATTTATGTATATTTTGAATGAATAAATGTTACAAATATGTGCTGGTGATATAAATGGTTTTGGATAATTCATTCCAACATTTTTTTCCTGTTACCAAAATTGAGTTGGAAGAAATAGCTGTGTAACAATCCAAATATATAATGCTGTGGTTATTTTTAGTGGAAGAAATAGCTGTTTGTAAGAATTCAAATATATAATGCCCTGGTTCTTTTTGGTGTATTTTTATTTTTTATTTCTTTGAACACAAATTTATTTCTATGACATCCACTTCAGAAGCAGCCCTCAGAGTATAAATAGGCTCTTATGGGGTTATTACCATGACTTAAATATGTATATTTGTTGTAAGATATAGAAAATGCATTCTTTAAAGTAAGCAGTCCTTCAAATAAGGGAAATAATATTCCATGAAATATTTCCTATGACTTTTTACATTTTGTGTTCTGAATGTCATTATTCAGGCTATACATAGTATTTATCAACAGATTCTTAAATCACAAATCTTCCTTTTTCCTTCTCTCTTTTTTGGGATCCCAAGAAGTATCCAGTACAGTCAATAGGTGAGGAGCAAACCCAGAATCCCTACACTGAACTTCTAGTACTGAAAGCACATCATGATATTGTACGATTTCTAGTACAATTAGATGACTACAGGTAAGCAGCTTTCCCTTTTACGCATTATGTATGAAGGCTTTTCATGAAGCCTTTCAAAAAGTATTTCAGAAATTAAACAAGATTTTCTTAAATCTTTCTTTGGTTGATTAATAACATTTGAAAATAGAATTATTGCTATGCTATTGCTATGCAATGCAAATTTCACCATCAGGTTTCCTATGTATTGTTATAATATTCAATTTAACAAGCATTTATAAAGTATAGCGAAATTATGTACAGCATAATATTTCTAAATATATTGCATATACATGGGCATAAGTCTACTTTTTCAATAAATGTAATGGCAGAATAATTAGGGATCAGTATAGATGTTTGAGGCAGTCGCTGCATGTGGAAGATGGACATTGACTGGGGCCCAGAAATGAAGAAGAAAGAGTGGGCTGGATTATAGTTGGGAAACTGTACAGTGCTCTTAATGATACCACACTGTTCCCTGGTTCAAAACTCCACATTTTTCATACTAAGCACCAGTTTCTGAAGCATTAAAATTGTAAGTGGACAAAAGGTGGGGTAGAGTAATGTGGTGGACACAAGCTAGTTGAAGTATATTTCTAGTGCTGACTTATGTTCAGGAAGTGACCATTGTCAGGGGCAGCTGGGTGGCTCAATGGATTGAGAGCCAGACCCAGAGATGGGAGGTCCAGGGTTCAAATGTGACCTGTCTATATTATTATGTAATGTCATGCCATGTTATGTCATGTTATAGTATGTCATATATGATATTATATGATATGATATTATGCATTTTTCCCTTTCTGCATATCACCGGTACAAAATCCTGGTAGATTTAGTAAAGGACGAATAAATGGTTCTTGACTGTTAACTGATTGACTAACTGCAGCCTTTATCCCCTAGAAGCTACAGATACTGAAAGACTGGAAAAGAAAGTTCTTGCCACCAAAATCACTGACATTACCAAATGCTTCAATTCCATAAATGGATCTGGTTTTATCAAAGTGATATTTAAGAAAATGTTTCTAAATGAACCTTTTCTCATTGTATGTTTTAGTTAAGTTTGATTGTGTAAGGGAGAAATGGGGTTAATTTTTAAAGGATTAGACTTAATTATTTAAAAGTGTGGTTGCCAGGAATTTAATGAATTCCAAAGAGATTTTATTTACAATTTATTTACAAAGTGTAAAAAGAGTGAAGTAAGAAATCAGAGAGAGGATAAGGTAAGATATTTAGCCTAAACACTAAGTAATTTACTTCCTGCCCCAGGGCAGGGAGACTTAGTTCTTAACTGGAGGGGCCTCAGCCTGAGGTCCTGGGGATGCAGGGAATCTTTTTCAAGAGGATAGGTCTCTCCTGAGGTTAGTCTTTTCTGAATATCCAACAGTTAAGAGTTAGCTTTTCACTCACTATATGTCAATCTAAAGGAACAGGGTCTCAGGTCCAGTTAGCAGATCCTTCTGCCCCTCTTCACCAGCCTCAACCTGAAAGCATGAAGTCATCACTCCCTTTTAAAGACATTTTCTCTTGCATCACTTCCTGTGTCTTCCCCTAAATTTAAGTCACAGACCTCCCACTCATTGATTAAGTGAGATGTTTACACTTTCAGTGATCAGATCTAAAAATGGACACATCTCCATACTCAACTTTTAAGTAGGGTGTTCTAAAAATAGTCAGGGGTTACAATTTAATCGTCACAATCAAGGGAGAGTTAATTTCATTGTTATAATCAGGGGAGAGTTAAATTTAATCTTCACAATTGCTTACTATCTGCACCAATGAGCTTCCACCATGTCCTGCCTTTTTCCTTAAGAACAACTGGGCATTCCCCCCTGCTCTGCAGCTAAACCCTATCTTTATTAATATATGTATATATGTATAATCTCTTTCTGTTAGAATGTGAGCTTCTTGTAAACAGAGACTACCTTGCTTTTCAATTTATATCTCCAGTGCTTAATAAATGCTTTTTCAGTCATTCATTCATAAAAGCTATCAGTAAAGAAATGTATTTTTGGAAAAGAATGTGTCCTAAGGCAGTTAGGTAGCATAGTGGATAGAGAGCCAGACCTGGAGATAGGGAACCTAGGTTCAAATTTGACCTCAGATACTTCCTTGCTCTGTGTAAGTCACTTAACTCTGTTTGCTTAGATTTTTGCTCTTCTTTCTTAGAAACAATACTCAGTATCAATTCTAAGGCAAAAGAAAAGGAAAGAATGTGGCTTAAGTGTGTGGTGAGAGCAAGGGATTGCAGATGGGTAGCTAGACTTCTCCCCTGCTATCTACAACCTGAAAAGATCTTGAGGAAGGTTTCTAGCATGTTAAGTGGGGCCTCAGTAGAGGATCTAAGGAAGAATATAAACAGAAGAAACTGAACCAGATAAGGAGGCAAGGATGGGTGATGATCTGCGGCATTGGAAGGAATGAAATGTGTAGTTGGTTGAACTTTAAAACTACCCATTTCAATGTAGAAGGCTGAGGGTTTCAAGTGCTGCAAAGTTGAAATGTTGCTCTAGTGTCCTTTTAGTCATTATTTGCTTAGATGAAAAAGAGAACTCGGATTATTATCATAAATTTAAGTTGGATAAAAATTCTGTTCATTATAATTCCATTGTATTTTGAGAGTTCAAAAAGATGGATAAAGCTATACAATTTTCATGATTATTTTAGGCCTATGCTTGTGAGATGGGTAGTAAATACTTGTAGTTCTTTGTTGAAAGAAGAAGTGATGATGAAGCTGATACATAAGATGACTGTCATTGTGTAATATGGCTAACTATTATGATGCTGCTTTATCTATTCTTGTTTCTTAATGGTCCCTAAATATATATTCAAGCATTTCAGTGATATAGTAGTGTTTTACGTAAATACTATGAGGACATCGATGTTGGACCTTCTCACTTCATCTCTAGTACTTTTATCTTTTCACCATGTTAGAACTATTCACTTGGTTTGTGATCATTAGAGGCAGGGCACTGGACTTGTAATTGAGGGAAACAGATTTCATCTCATCCTAGCCTCCAGCACTGAGTATTTATTGCCTCTGTGACCATGGGCAAGTCACTTTTTCTTAGCTTCAGTTCCCTAATGTTGAAAAAGACATTAAAACTGCAGCATCCACCTCATGGATATATATATAAGTCAAGTGAGACAAAGCTTAAACAAATGAAAGCATTATGTAAATGTTAGCTATAAAGAAATGAACCAACATCTCTCCCTTCCTCCCCCCAGAAAAGCCTGGCTCTGAACTATGGAATATATATAATTTTTGAAAAATATGAATTCATACTTCTAGGATAGATAGGAAACTATATTAGAAGTAGTATAATAAAATGTTAGTAATAACTAACACTTAGAAATTTAATTTGTTATAGATATTTTTATCTGTGAGACCCTGTTTGCCCAGGAAATTACTCCATTAAATTACATATGTAATTAAGTGTGAAATTTTCTTGACAATCATTTGTTGTTATAGAATATTATGTTATAATTATGTTTTTTTACAAAGAACAATTTTTAGAGTATTGTCAGTGTGCAAGGGGCTAGCTATTCAAAAAAAATCCAAATTTGTGATAGAGAAACAGTAATAGTTTCAGCCTATTTTCCAATATCTGTTAAAAAATTAATTTTTGGAAGACTCTAAAAGAAAATACGCATAAAGTCATGCTTGGCAGTAAGACATAGGAAAATGTGTAGACAGTACAAATATATAATACAAGTTGCGTTATGAACTCAATGTTGTTAATCTTGATTTAATCGAATATTTTAGAATTGCCATTTACCATCTGTTCTTGATCTAGCCTCTATATCAAGGATTTAGTTTATGCATTGTCAAATTGCAGAAAATATCTTTTGTTTGATTTTCTCAATAAAATTAGTATTGTTACACTTTTTATGTTTTTATTTAGTTTTTGTCGGCATTCTATTCTAGTTTTTGTCAGCTGTTGTAATCCAGGTTTCACGCTTCAGGTCTTTAGATAATATCATCTTATTGAGAATTTTGCAGAAGGATTTTCTTGTTTTCTCGGTGGCTCAGCTAAAATCAGTGAGTGGAAAATTTTCTCAGATTGGTTTTTGAAGATACTAAATAAATCCTGTATCAACCTAACAGACAGCTGCCTTTTTCTTCTCTTCTTTTGTATTTTTGAACATGAAGTAAGGGTCATATTGATTGGGAGATCACTAAAGAAGGCTAAGCCTCAGCAAGAGTCTTCCAAAAAATGGACTGTGCTAAAATTGCATGTAATACTCTAGCATTTGACACATTAAACTAAAATGAGTTCATAACACATTTTAAGAATAGTTTCTTCGTTGCTCATTTGACCATTCCTTGCTCCTCCAGGAAACAGACAAGGTTATGGAGGATGGTGATCATGCCTGGAAAAGAATCAGGTGACCCATGAAACACTAGGCTGGAGAACAAAATGTGCCTCCGGGATGGCTAGTGATTCTGTACATTTTGGGGGAAAACTTTATAAAATTGAGTGCAATTTAGTAATTCCTTTATAACAACCCTGTTTCTATCTTATAGGATAGTCTTACTCTTAAGCTAGTCATAAGTGACCTAGTTATAGTGGATCCAAAAGGAGATGGCTAGAGGATTATGTTTAAAAAGTGGTAACAAATAGCCTAGTGTTAGCTTAGGTTTATATAGTGTTCTTGTTTTAGTGTTAAAAGGCTTCTCTAGTTGTAAATTAGGCCTTTGGGGGAAGTTGAATAAACTCTGTTAGGTCTCCAGAGTACAGTGTGACGTAATGGACAGAGGTATCTTGGGCAAGCTAGTTTATTTCTCTGATATCTATTTTTCTTTATAAAATGAGGATAACACTTGATCTGTCTTATTCCTTGGTGAATCTCTATTCTATCAGTGTGATTTTTCTTTGATCCAAGGCAGAGAGAGCATTATAGGTCATCTTTTAGATATTTTAATAAGATTAAGTGTCTGGCATCAGAGATTCCAGGGAAGCATTTGTGCTTTCTTGATTATTTTTTTATTCTTGATAAACACTGTCCCACATCCTTTTCTGCTTATCCGTGAACTTGCTGAGCTCCTTTTACTACAAATCATACATATTAGAGACTAACAACTTAATACTCTCTCTTTGGATTATTTATCATTTTATTTCTTCTAAGACTTTGGTACTCTCTTGATTTGATAGTCTTCTAGCACTTTGATATTCTATGATTAGCAACTATGTAACATCAGTAAGGGAATTTTGTTATTCAAGTGATAGGAGTTTATAATTGTGGATCTATGAAAGAATGGAATCTTTGAAAGCACAAGAAAGCACATTCTGATTCAAGCTCATTTGTCCAAGATGAAGTAATGTATATGAAAATGCTTTGAAAACCATAAAGCACTTTATATATGTAAGATCATGGGATTGTATTGAATTTTAATTTCCTCTAGGACAACTGCCTAATTTTACAGATAAGGAAACTAAGATCCTATAGAGTTGAAGAGTGTTATCTAAATGGCAAAATGAGATTTGAACCCAACAAATTCCCTCTTTTCACCCTAAGATACTTCTTCTAATGAAGATGATGAGGACAATCCAAAGGTATAGTTTAAGTTCTAGTATAGTATAGAAGAAGCAATACTGGTTTTAGGTGAAGACCTGAGATGTAGCCTTACTGCTTACTTAGCTGTGTGACTTTGGCTTAGTTGTTCTTTGTTTCTATTCTTCCAGAAGGGTCTTGAAAACATTGCCCATATATATTTCCCATGTCTTTTCATTGCTAGTTGTGATGCCATTCCCCCCCCCCCCCCTTTTTTTTGGTTTTAAGTTGAGACTTGTTAGGGGTAAAATATATGGTTGGACTGAATATATTTTTAGTTGGTCGTCAAGGATTTAAATTAAATTCTAAATATCAATGAAATACTTAAGTCAGAATGGAATTTATGGTGGTTTGTTTACAATAGAGTGAAGATATTAAGGAAGAAAGAAAGAGAGGAAAAGGAGAGAGATACCAGACAGGAGTTCAGAGACCCCAGCCAAGGTAGGGAGGGGGCAGAGGATTAAATCTAGCAAGGCTTCCAGCCATGAGACCTCCTCCAAGATGAGGAGCCTCTCCAGAGGCTTATGCCTCCAGAAAAGCCAAGGAAAGGGGAGTAAGCCTTGCACCCACCATGTGACAGTCTAAGGGAAGCAGTCTGAGGTCTCACACTTGAGCTCCCCCACAGTCAAGTTCCACCGGTGGCTAAGTCCCTCTCAAAGGAAGTGACGCAAAATATAAAGGCAGTTCTTTATGTCACTTCCTGCGTCTCACATGTACCAATGGTGGCTTAAACTTGAAGGTCCAGGGGGTCAGTCAGTTGTTTCTGATTTGTCACTTGCTAGCATAGGAGGGTCATAGACCTTCCTCACCCACACTTAATCCTTAAGTGGGGGAGTATACATTCCTGGTTGCTAAAATTCTAAAGACTAAGCAGGGTGGAGCAAAATCTAAAATTCAGCACTGAAACCTTTTTGGGTCTAAAATTTCACCAAGAATCTAGATTGTTCTGGTAGAAGGGTAGAGTAAGCTGAAGAGTTACAAATCATCCAGAAGCTACTTAGACTTCATGGGAAATGCTCCTTCTTGGGAACTATCCATGGGTACCATGCCCCTACAAAAACCTTATCTCCTCTGGTATGAGGCTGTTATAAGTTCATATATTATTCTGATCAATACATTTGTTACAGTGAATCATTTTAAGCTACTGTGTTTGGGTTATTAAATATATTCTGTTACATTATTTTTAGGTAATATACTGCTCTTTCATAGAGTGGGCCACGCTTGCAATTCTACTTCCTGTTTGGAAGAGTAGCCTTCCTTCCCCTTCCCCTAAGGGTAAAATGCCAGGGAACAACTTGCTTCCTCTGTCAGGTGGACAAGGAGTTAAGAGGGATTGCCTAAGGGAAAGACACCTGGGCTTCCAAGGTAAGCAGAGAGCAAGTAATCAACTGTTGACAATGTGAGGGAAAAAAGGATTTATACTTTCCAAGCCTTTGGAGAACATCTCCAATTAGCAGCAACAGCAGCAGCAACAGCAACAGTAGTAGGAGGAGGAGCAGAAGAAGCTACAGAAGCAGGCAGCTGGGACCACCCAGGGAGTTAGCAGAAGGAGGCTGGATTGGCAGCAACAGGAAGCAGCCTGGGGGGAAGCTGTAGCAGGAGAAACATGCTTTCTTTTCAAACTAATCAATTCAGAGAAAATTAAGGGTTCTCAACCCCAGGTATGGTCGCCATAATTATAAGTGCTAATGTCTAATTCTTCAAGTATTATTTTTATAAAGTTTATTATCTGACAAATAGAACCATGTGACTGAGTTAATCTACCTGCTCATTAGGGCCTGCTCCACCAAATCGGACAACATGAAGGAAAGTGGAAGCTAGGAGGAAAAGGGAGAATTTGAATCTTGTCTATGGCAGTACATAACAACAGGAGAGTGGGATCCTGGATAATGTAGTTCAAGATTTGTAATCACACAGTTCCAAATTGCCCTCCATAATGGTTGGAACATCATTCCACAACTCCACTAGCAATGCATTAGTGTTCCAATTTTGCCACATCCCCTCCAAAATATATTACTTTCCTTCGCTGTCAAATTGGCCAATTTGCTAGGGGTGAAGTGGTATCTCAGAGTTGTTTTGATTTGCATTTCTTTAATTATGAGAGATTTAGAACACTTTTTCATGTGCTTATTGATGGTTTTGATTTCTTTATCTGAAAAGTGCCTATTCATGCCCCTTGCCCATTTATCAATTGGGGAATGGCTTGATTTTTTTTTTTTGTACAATTGATTTAGCTCATTAAAATTTTGAGAAATGAGACCTTTGTCAGAGGTTTTGTTATAAAGATTTTTTTCCAATTTGTTGCTTCCCTTATAATTTTGTTTGCATTGGTTTTGTTTGTACAACCCCTTTTTAATTTAATGTAATCAAACCAAATTACTTAAAAAAAAAACAAAACTTTACCTACTGTCTTAGAATCAATAATAAGTATTGGTTCCAAAGCAGGAGAGAGGTAAGGGCTAGGCAGTGGGCGTTGAGTGACTTGTCTGAGGCCATATTTGAACCCAGAACCTCTTCTTTTAGGCCTGTCTCTCTATCCCCTGAGCCACCTAGATGTACCCTCAAACTACTTTGTAAGGAGCTATTGATTACATTAGTATCTGTTGTCTCTACCATTAGTATTTTAATCAGTTTCTATTTGTCTCATATATGTTTGTTGGGAGTGAAAGTTTGGGCTTCTTTTAATCCCCAATAATTTAGAACACATTGGTGGCTCTGTTTGTAAATGTTTAATCATTGCCTGATTCCTTCCAACCACTTATTCTTTCCATATCTTGAGTTCTATGCAGGGGAAATTGCTCACAGTGATGGACCTTGAGGTGTACTCCAAGTTTTTCATTTAAAGTGTTTTCTCATTAACCCCAAGTTAACCAGAAAATTAAATTATCTGGAAGACCTCATTAAGAATTTCAGCTAATTGAGACTTTTCTATATTTTTATGTAAATGCTATAGTCACAGTCATGATATTTAACATCTAGTTATCTGAAGGGAAAAAATGAAAATGAGAGAGAAATTAGATAATTGAACTAGTTTTTTTTTTTTTTAAACCACTTAATGGTTTATTTGTTAGAGAGTCTCATCTTGGGAAATAATGTCACTGAATGAAATACTGGTCTAGAATTCAAGCCATGTTGATTTGGAAAGCCCTGCTTCTGATGACCAAATGACTGACTCATATCTTTATTTAGCTCTCAATTTCTGTGTAAACTCATGTTCTTTTTTCTTAGCTGTTTTATACCATTTTGAAAATATATTCTTTGTGTGTGTGACCCCCTTAATCCTGAAGTGATCTCTGCTTTTCCCATTATTACTTTGGGAAAAAAATAAGAAACTGAATGAATTTGAAAATGTCACAGGCAAAATATCATTAAAATGAACATCACGAGATGTACCATTTTTCTTATTAGTGTGAGTTTTATTATAGTTGTTATGCCATTAGAAATCTTATTCATAGCTTATAGGACCTAGCTTATAAAAGAGAACTAAGGTTTAGTATCTCTGTAATTGGGGTTAGTAAGTGAAAGTTGTAAAGAACCTGCAAGCAGAGGAAAGGAAGTGATTTATTGACTATTTTCTCCATTTTTGCCTTTTAAAAAAGAAACCAAAACTCTTACTTTCTGTCTTAGCATCAGTAATAATTTGGTATCGATTGAACCCAGGGCCTCGTGACTTCAGGATTCTATCCAGTCATTTTCTCTTTCATATCCTGGTGATAGGGTAGAATCATAATTTTATTTATTTATTTTCAAAAGTTCATTTAATTGATTAATTAAGAAAAGTTTTCCATGGTTACATGATTCATGTTCTTTCCATCCCTTCCTCCCACCCCACTCCTATAGCCAACTAGTAGTTCCATTGGGTTTTACATGTGTCATTGATCAAGACCTATTTCCATATTATTAATATTTGAACTGTGATGATCATTTAGAGTTTACATCCCCAATCATATCCCTATTGACTCATGTGATTAAACAGTTGTTTTTATTCACTATTTATTCCCACAGTTCTTCCTCTGGATGTGGATAGCTTTCTTTCTCATAAGCCCCTCAGAATTGTCCTAGATCATTGCATTGCTGTTAGTAGAGAAGTTCATTACATTGATTTTGCCATAGTGTATCCATCCTGGTTCTGCCCCTTTCATTCTGCATCAGTTCCTGAGGTCATTCCAGTTCACATGGAATTCCTCCAGTTCATTATAGAATTCTACTTTTTAAAAAATAATGTCTAATTTTTTCCAGTTACATGTAAAATATTTTTAACACTTAAAAAAATTGGGTTTCCTGTTTCTTCCTCCCCCCCTCAAGACAATAAGCAATCTGATACAGATTTCACATGTTCAATCATGTAAAAAAAGCTTTCCTTATTAGTCATTTCGTGGAAGAGAACTAAAAAAAAAAAGACCCAAAATGAAGAAAGTGAAATAGAGTATATAGTATATTTTGATCTGTATTCAGTTGAACTCCATTAGCTTGTTCTTTGGAGGTGGATGGAATTTTTCATCATGAGTTCTTAAATCAACTGTTTATCACACAACATTGTGTACAATATTCTGCTGGTTTTGCTCACTTCACTTTGCATCAGTTCATTTAAGTTGAAGTCTTTCTGAAATGATCTTGTTCATCATTTCTTATAGCATAATGATATTCCACTACAATCATATATTACAACTTGTTCAGCTATTCCTGTATTGATGGGCATCCCTTGAATTTTCAATTCTTTGCTATTGCAAATTGAACTGCTTTAAATATTTTTGTGCAAAATGCAAAATAAATAATTTTGACTACATCAAATTAAAAAGTTTTTGTACAAACAAAACCAATGTAACTAAAATTAGAAGGAAAGCAACAAATTGGGAAACAATCTTCATAACAAAAACCTCTGACAAAGGTCTAATTACTCAAATCTATAAAGAGCTAAACTAGTTGTACAAAAAATCAAGCCATTCTCCAATTGAAAAATGGGCAAGGGACATGAATAGGCAATTTTCAGTTAAAGAAATCAAGACTATTAATAAGCACATGAAAAAGTGTTCTAAATCTCTTATAATCAGAGAGATGCAAATCAAAACAACTCTGAGGTATCACCTCACACCTAGCAGATTGGTCAATATGACAGCAAAGGAAAGTAATGAATGCTGGAGGGGATGTGGCAAAGTAGGGACATTAATTCATTGCTGGTGGAGTTGTGAATTGATCCAACCATTCTGGAGGGCAATTTGTAACGATGCCCAAAGGGTGATAAAAAACTCTCTGCCCTTTGATCCAGCCATAGCACTGCTGGGTTTGTACCCCAAAAAGATAATAAGGAAAAAGACTTGTACAAGAATATTCATAGCTGCACTCTTTGTGGTGGCCAAAAATTGGAAAATGAGGGGATGCCCTTCAATTGGGGAATGGCTGAACAAATTGTGGTATATGTTGGTGATGAAATACTATTGTGCTAAAAGGAATAATAAAGTGGAGGAATTCCATGGAGACTGGAACAACCTCCAGGAAGTGATGCAGAGTGAGAGGAGCTGAACCAGGAGAACATTGTACACAGAGACTGACACATTGTGGTACAAGAGAGCATAATGGACTTCTCCAGTAATGGCTTTACAATGTCCCTGAACAATCTGCAGTGATCTACGAGAAAAGATAAAAAAACCGAACTATCCTCAAGCAGAGGACAAACTGAGGGAGTAAATACACCGAGGAAAAGCAACTGCTTGACTACAGAGGTTGAGGGGACATGATTGAGGAGAGAGCACCCTAATGCAAATACCAACAACAAAGAAATGGGTTCAGAGCAAGGACACATGTGATACCCAGACGAATCGCATGTCGGCTAGGGAAGGGGTGGCGGGGGGGGGGGGGGGGGAGGAAAAGAAAATTATCTGTTTCCAATGAATAATGTATGAAAATGACCAAATAAAATAATGTTTAAAAAAAAGAATAAACTGAAAAAAAAAATTTTTGTGCAGATTGGCCCTTTTCCCTTTTTTTGGATTACAGACCTATTAGTATTTATTACTGAATCAAAGTTCTATACACTATTTTAAAGCCTTTTGAGCATAGTTACAAATTCCTGCCCAGTCTGAATAATTTCGCAACTTCACCAACAGTCCATTAGTATCTCAATTTTTCTATACTCCTTCCAACATTTATCATTTTCCTTTTCTGTCATATTAGCCAATCTAATAGGTGTGAGGTGATACTTCAGACTTATTATTAATTTATATTTCTCTATTCATTAGTGATTTAGAGTATTTTTTCATGTGACTATAGAGAACCTTAAATGAAAACTGTCTATTCATATAATTTAACAATTGGGGAATGAGTTGTGTTCTTATAAATTTGACTAATTTCTCCATATATTTGAGGAAAAAAGTTATCAGAAATACTGTGAGGGATTCCTTATCTGTGAGAGAATTTTGAAGTTGAGGGAATGGCTTAAATCTATACTTGACTAAGATCTGGATAGAAATTAATAAAGTTCATTAAATTCTCATTTGCTTGAGGAATAATAGGGATAAAATGGATAACTGAAATATATAGATAACTTAGAATCCTAATTTTAGCCATTAATTTCAACCTTTTCTCCAGTGAAATATTTAAATAATATTCTTAACTGTAAGTAGAATTGTACAGACTTTTTTTTTCACTTCTCTCTTTTCCTCCAGAGATACTAAGAAGAACTGAAGTAGACAAAAGACAGCAATAAACCTGGAGGATCTACTGGCTAATTTATTATTGACCCTTGAATAATTTTAAAAGTTGTCTTTTAAAAATTATCTTGAATTCTATGCATTACTTTTGAGCATCATGTAAATTTTGATCAATACTACATGAATTAAAAATTGCTATCTCATTCCCAGCATCTACATAAGTTAATCATCCTTTATTATAAACATCTAAGATTTAGACTATATGGATAAATAATGAGAATTTTCAAATCAGGATTGGAAAAAATGTGTGCCTTTTAAAACTAGTTTTCGAAAGGGAGAAAAGAAGTTTAAAGAATTGTAAAAATTGAAGGAAATTTTTTTTCCAAAGAAAATTTAAGGATGTAGAGGGTCTACCTTCTGTCTCATAATTATATAAACAAAAATTAATAGACCTAGAAATGAAGGATTTAAATTAAATTAAGGTTACGGATCTACTTTAATATTTAAAAAATAATAATCAGAGAATCATTTTATAATTCTTCCCCCACAAAAATAAAACTTATTAATTATGAAAAAGTTACATTTTATTATTTTTATTGTGGAAATCATTCATTTTTAATAATTATTATGCCATATTTTTTAAAAAATGAGAATGAAACTGGCAAAGAAGTTTTTAAAATGTAATCTTTTGGGTAGTGTATATTTAGTTAAGAAAGTTGTTAGGGTTCTTTATAATCATAGAATTTTAGAGCAGAAAGTGACCTTGGAATGCTTCTAACTAGACATGTAATTTTTAAACTTAAGCTCAATGAGGACAGGGACCATATAGCTTTTCTTAAACATTTATCCATCCTTTCTACCTCCCCATAGCACAATAAGTGTACATTCTATTCATATTTGCCATGTTGAATTTAATAGTTGTAACTTCATGATGCCATCAATGGCAGGCTCTTACTATTTGGAGGACTAATCTTGAGCTTTGTTTATTTGGGATATCCTAAAGTATAACTTTCCCAATTTCCTCATTAGCTATGATCCCAATTCATGTTCTCCAATCCATACATGCTCTCTGAGAAATGATACAATGATCATATATTTCTTTTTGTATGTTTTAGAAAATGTTAATTAAAATGCCTTAATATTGGATAAAAACATGCATAAGTAATAATTGAGCCAGTGACAATTCAAGAAACAATTTTTGTCTACTGTGAGCAGGTCTCTATGCTGAGTGTGGGAGGAGATAGGTGAGAAAAGACAGTTCCTGCTGAGGCAGCATGGAGTCAGAGGACCCAGATTTTAGTCTTAGCTCATCTTCTTGCTATCTGTGCCATCTTGGGCAGGTCATTTCACTATTGGAGGCCTTTATTTCCTGATAGGTGAATATGATGGTATTGGCATAGATCTCTAAAGTAACTGTAATGCAAAATAATCTGTTTAAGCCCCTCAATGAGCTATAATATACAAAATACTATATGAAGTCTAAGGGGAGAGAGACCAGTATTAAGACTTATTAGATTTTAAGTTTCTTCAGAGTAAGGCCTTTGTCAGATCTCTTTTTATCTCCATCACTTGGCACAGGGCCTTGCACATTAATAACTTGTCAAGATTTTTAAACTCTTAAAATCTTTTTGGATCCTAACTCATTCATTTGCTAGCTACTTTTGCCAACTTTGTGTCACCTGTAAACTTGATAAACAGGCCATCTATGCCAAATTATTGTTAAACTTGTTAAATTCTACAGTGTTAAGCCTATATATAGCCCTGGGACACTGCAGTAGAGACCTCCCCCTAAACTGATCTCCAGTCATCAGGGACTAATCTTTCTGTTTCCTTTAAGTTTTTAATCCACCTAACTGTACTATCAGTTAACCTTTGTCTTTCCAATTTGTCCATCCCTTGAAAAAGAGATGATGGATTCAAAATATAGAATTAGACATACATTTTAAAATTTAGCTAATGAGAGAATTTCTTCTCTTAATTATGCATATTTGTTGTGAAAATTTCCTCCCTTCCTTCCATTCTTCCTCCCTCCCTCCCATCCTACCTTTTTTTAAAAATATTTTTCCATGTTTACAGGATTCATTTTCTTTTTCTTCCCTCTTCCCTCCCTGCTCTCAGAGCTGACAAGCAATTCCATTGGGTTGTACAAATGTTATCACTTGATCCCTATTTCCATATTTTTGCTATAGAGTGATCTTTTAAAATCTAAACCCCAAATCACATACTGTAAAGATTAAAATTAAGGAATATTGGGGAGACTGAGGCATCTGAGGCAGGTAGAAATTAGTTTCTCTCTGCAAGGAGTATTATATTTTTTTAGAGGTTTATTGAAGATTAAGGATTAAAGAAAATACAGGATAAGAGACACGGGTCCAGGCCATAGAGAGGTCTAGACACAACCTCACCTACATTATGAAAAAAAGCCACACCTGCCCCAAAATGGAAGTCCAAGAGTGAGAGACCTCAAAAGCCTTTTTTCAGCTTAAATACATTCTCGATCTCGGCCCAGGTGAGATTACAAGGCATTCTGGGGAAGTGGAGCAAAGGCTCATGGGGATTGTAGTCCTGTATTCGAGTCTATTTTTTATAATACCCATGTATACATGTGATAAATGATGCATGTTTTTCTTTTCCATTCCTATTCCCATAGTTCTTTCTCTCAATGTGGATAGCATTCTTTCCCATAAGTCCTTCAGGAGTGTCCTGGCTTGTAGCATTGCTACTAGTAGCAAGGTCCATTATATTGCATTGTTCCACAATGTTTTATTTTCTGTGTACATTGTTCTCCTGGTTCTGCTCATTTCACTCAGCATCAGATCATTTAGCTTCTAGTTCATATAGAAATCCTCCAGATCATCATTCCTTATAGCACAGTAGTATTCCATCACCATCATATACCACAATTTGTTCAGCCATTCCCCAATTGAAGGACAACCCTTCACTTTCCATCTTTTGTCACCACAAAAAGTGTGGCTATGAATATTTTTGTGTAAGTATTTTTCCTTATTATCTCTTTAGGGTACAAACCTAGTAGTGGTATAGCAGAATCAAAGGGTTTGCATTTTTTTTGTTGTTTTAGTTTATTTAATTAATCAATTTAGAATATTTTTCCATGATTACAAGATTCATGCTCTTTTCCTCCCCTACCCAGTTCCCCTCTCATAGCCGATGATCAATTCTGCTGGGTGTTACTTGTGTCATTGGTCAAGACCTATTTCCATATTATTGATGTTTGCAGCAAGGTGATCATTTAGAGTCTACATCCCCAATCATATCCCCATTGAACCATGTAATCAAGCATTTGTTTTTTTCTGTGTTTCTACTCACACAGTTCTTTCTCTGAATGTGGATAGTATTCTTTCTCATAAGTCCCTCAGAATTGTCCTAGATCATTGCATTGCTGTTAGTAGAAAAGTCTATTATATTCCATTGTGCCATAGTGTATCCATATCTGTGTATAATGTTCTCCTGGTTCTGCTCCTTTCAGTCTGCATCAATTCCTGGAGGTCATTCCAGTTTACATGGAATTCCTCCAGTTCATTCCTTTTAGCTAAATAGCATTCCATCACCAAAAGATGCCATAATTTGTTCAGCCATTCCCTAATTTAGGGGCATCCCCTCATTTTCCAATTTTTTTGCCACCACAAAGAGCACTGCTATAAATATTTTTGTACATGTCTTTTTCCTTATTATCTCTTTGAGGTATAAACCCACCAATGGTATGGCTGCATCAAAGAACAGGCAGTCTTTTAATATCCTTTGGGCACAGTTTTTTTTTCATTATTTCCCTTGATATTCTTGATCTTCTATTCCTCCAAAAGATCTTTTTTATAATTTTTTCTAAATCAGTAAAAAAGGTTTTTGATAGTTCAATGGGTATGGCACTGAATAAACAAATTAATTTGGGTAGGATTGTCAATTTTTTTTTTTATTTTAACTTGTCCTACCCATGAGCAATTAATTTTTTTCAATTGTTTAGATCTAGTTTTAATTGTGTGGAAAGTGTTTTGTAATCATGTTCATATAGTTCCTGTGTTTGTCTTGACAAATAGATTCCTAAATATTTTATATTATCTAGGGTGATTTTAAATGGATTTTCTCTTTCTAACTCTTGCTACTGAGATGTGCTGGAAATATATAGAAATGCTGATGATTATGTGGGTTTGTTTTGTATCCTGCAACTTTGCTAAAGTTGTTGATTATTTACACTAGCTTTTTAGTTGATCCCCCCCTCCCCAGCATTTGAATGAGTTTATTTAGTCTATTTAGAACATTATTCCTTGGTTGCAATAATCACATTATTTCCCTCCCTCCCCATCCACCCACTCTTCCCATAGCCAATGTGCAATTTCATTGGGTATTACTTGTGTCCTTAATTAGAACCTATTTCCATGTTGTTGTTTACACTAGGATATTCATTTAGAGTCTACATCCCCAACCATATCCCTTCGACCCATGTATTCAAGCTGTTGTTTTTCTTCGGTGTTTTTACTCCTGCAGTATTTCCTCTGGATGTGGATAGTGGTTTTGTTTATTAACAAATCTTGGGTTCAAATTCATATATTAATGCATTCAATACTATTCTGTTACACTGAGTCATTTTAATGTACTGGGTTTTAACTACTGTTATATTCTGTTGCCTTTTCCCCTATAACTATGCTGAACAAATATTGAGTAAGTCCATATAAAAACATTTTTTCTATTTTTGACTTTGTAAATTGTCACATAGAGGATAGATGAACTCCATCAGAACATTGCTACAATTGTATAACAACCTTTGGAAAATTGAATGAGCTAAAAATCTCAAATTGATTTTAAGGGGCCTTTAGACATGATTTTTAGAATTTTTCTTAACAGTCTCTGGTCATTTTGCCTGACCCTAACAGGAGGTAAGGTCCATTTTAGTAGCTGAAGTGAAATACAATTATAATCCTCACCTGCCACATTTATAACAATGTAAATGGATGTGACAACAGTCTCATACCAATGGAGCTGGGAAGTGCATGTATGGGGATCCCAGGGCATATAGTACCCCTGGAGCACTCCCAAAAGAGGAGCATCTCTCATTTATAACTCTTCAGCTCACTTTACTTCCACCAGAATGATATCTAGAATTCTTGATGATATTCAAAACCCAAAATAAGTTTTACTTTGTTTAAAAGTATGTTTGCCAAGGTACAAACATTGCTACACCTGAAAAACATGACAAGTATCCATTTTCTTTAAATGTCATATAGCAGACTCATGTAAAAAATGATAATGGGTTTGTTTTCTATTTTAATTAACTGGACTATTGAGAATTTTGGGGATATTAATACCTGCATATTTATACTACTGTTCTTTATAAAAAACAAACTGTTACCTTGTAAAATTCATTTGCTTATACTCAGTGGATCATGGCCAGATATGAAGAGGAAATGGATCTAAATTTTGGTGAGAAAGCCTTGTATTCTATATTTCCTTAGCTGACACAGTGTGTAAATGATTATAAGCTACATTTTTATTTTTAAAACTCTTTTATTATTATATTTTTCTTGCATGTGCAATATACTATTTCAGTTTTTTATTTTTTCTCTCCTTTTTATATTTGAAGCATATGTCACCAGTATTAATATTTTCTTTTAACTTTTTGATTTTGCAGTAATATAAGTTTAAAATACATTTGCTATAATGTCAATGCATGCCTCAAAAGCTTGAGACTATAAAATGATGCCACTAATTGTTTAAAAAAATTATGGGACTTTGCTTAATGAGTCTGTCTGATTCCAGGACAAGATATACAAAAGAGCCATTGTACAGGGCCAAAGAAACCAATCCAGGAAGGATTGATGTACTTCTTTTTTTTTAAAAACATTATTTTCTTTGGTCATATTCACACATTATTCATTGGAAGCAGATAATTTTCTTCTCCTCCCCTCTCCCTCCCCCTGCCACCCATTCCCTAGCCAACATGCGATTCGTCTGGGTATCACATGTGTCCTTGCTCTGAACCCATTTCCTTGTTGTTGGTATTTGCATTAGGGTGCTCATTTAGCTTCTCTCCTTGATCATGACCCCTCAACCTCTGTAGTCAAGCAGTTGCTTTTCCTCAGTGTATTTACTCCCTCAGTTTGTCCTCTGCTTGAGGATAGTTTGTTTTTTTTTCTTTTCTCGTAGATCACTGCAGATTGTTCAGGGACATTGTAAAGCCATTACTGGAGAAGTCCATTAAGTTCTCTTGTACCACAATGTGTCAGTCTCTGTTTTTTATTATATTGGCTCGTCCTACCCATGAACAGTTAATATTTTTCCAATTGCTCAAGTCTAGTTTTATTTGTGTGGAGAGTGTTTTGTAGTTGTGTTCATATAGTTCTTGTGTTTGTCTCGGGAGATAGATTCCCAAGTATTTTATTTTGTCTAAGGTGATTTTGAATGGGATTTCTCTTTCTAATCCTTACCGCTGAACTGTGTTGGAAATATATAGAAATGTTGATGAATTATGTGGGTTTATTTTGTATCCTGCAACTTTGCTAAAGTTGTTGATTATTTTGACTAGCTTTATGGTTGATTCTCTGGGGTTCGTTAAGTAGACCATCATATCATCCGCAAAGAGTGATAGCTTGGTCTCTTCCTTGCCTATTTTGATGCCTTTAATTTCTTTTTCTTCTCTAATTGCTACTGCTAGTGTTTCGAGTACAATGTTAAATAATAGAGGTGATAATGGGCATCCTTGTTTCACTCCTGATCTTATTGGGAAGGCTTCTAGTTTATCCCTATTGCAGATGATGTTAGTTGATGGTTTTAGATATATACTGTTTATTATTTTTAGGAACGACCCTTCTATTCCTATGCTTTCTAGTGTTTTTAATAGGAATGGGTGTTGTATTTTATCAAAGACTTTTTCTGAATCTATTGAGATAATGATGTGATTTTTGTCTGTTTGTTGATATGGTCAATTATGTGAATGGTTTTCCTAATATTGAACCAGCCCTGCATACCTGGTATAAATCTTACTTGATTATAGTGAATGATCCTCCTGATCACTTGCTGGAGTCTTTTTGCTAGTATCCTATTTAAGATTTTTGCATCTATATTCATTAGGGAGATTGGTCTATAGTTTTCTTTCTCTGTTTTTGACCTGCCTGGCTTTGGAATCAGTACCATGTTTGTGTCATAAAAGGAATTTGGTAGAACTCCCTCTTTGCTTATTATATCAAATAGTTTGTATAGTATTGGGATTAGCTGTTCTGTGAAAGTTTGATAGAATTCACTTGTGAATCCATCATGCCCTGGGGATTTTTTCTTAGAGAGTTCTTTGATGGCTTGCTGGATTTATTGTTTGCTGATCTCTCCCTCTTTGTTCCGTTTGCTGACTAGAAGCTGACTGTTGTAGTTTCTTTCTTCTTTTTCTGTTGTTTGCTCTAATTCACCCCTTCTTTACTCCCCGTATTTGTCTTTGCTCTTGCTCCTCTCATTTTTTTGGTTTTGGGGGCTTCTGTCTATCTCCCCTGTTGGAGCTTTAACAGGAGATCTCTTGGTGTAGTCTCTGGTGGAGGTTTGTTGGGGTTTGAGTTTCCCTGTCCCCTGGAGGCTTTTGATTGGATTAAAGTCTAGCAATCAATGAGAATGGGAGGCCTGGGCTTCCCTGAGTCCTGTAGACTTTTGATGGGATTAAGTTCAGCTTAGTTGGGCTGGGTGTGCTCTGAGTCCAAAACTTCCTGGAAGGCTAGAGCAAATATGGAGGATCTCTACAGCTCTGGCCAGGCTGCCAGGTCTGTGTTCCCTCTCTAGCTCCTTCCCTGCCCCCTGTGTTGGATGCTCTGAACTTGGCACAGCCCTGCTCGCAAGGTACGCCCTCCAGACCAGCACCTTTGCCTGCCCAGAAGTTCCCGCTGCCGCTGGAGTCTCAGTGCTGTGGGTGGAGGGGGAATGGGTCCTGGGATCTTCCTTCTGTCTTCTCCTTAAACCCGAGTGTTCTCGGATTCCGGCTTTTCAGGGGGGCGTACCTTTTAAATTGAGTCCAGCAGGAGGGTTCCTTGGCTCTATCTTGTTGTTAAGTTTGTTTTTCTGTCCCCTGGGAGCATTCAGTTTGTGATCGGTTAGGAAGGGTATTCAGAGGTCTGAACTTCTGCTCCTTCTAGTCCACCATCTTGACTCCACCTCCCCCCAGGATAGTTTTTTTGGATAACTTTTTTTAGTATGATGTCAAGGTTTCTGTTTATTTCCAGGTTTTTAGGTAGGCCTTTGATTCTCAAAATGTCTCTCTTGGACCTGTTTTTCAAGTCATTCATTTTCTCAATGAGATATTTCATGTTTCATTCTTATTTGTCATTCTTTTGAGTTTGCTGTATTAATTCTTGCTATCTTGTAAGATCATTAGCTTCTACTTGCCCAATTCCAGTTTTTAAATACTGGTTTTCATCTATGATCTTTTGATTTTCCTTTTTGGTTTGGTCTATCCTGCTTTTCATGACTTCCAGCAGATCAATTCTGGTCTCCAATTTGCTTATCATTTAATTCGATTTCTGGGCTTCTTTTTCCATGTGATAGATTCTGTCTTTTAAACTGTTATTTCTTTTTGAACTATTTCCCATTTTTCTTGCCAAGTTTCTGCTAACTTTCTCACTTGGTTCCTAATCTCAAATCTGAATTCCTCAAGAGCTTGTGACCAGTTTTTTTTTTTGGGGGGGGGGAAGGTTTGTATGTGTTTGCTTGTTTGTCATCCTTTGCTGTCTTCTCTGAAGTCTGGAATTTTTCTCCATAGAAATTATTGATGGTCAAGGTTTTTTTCTTTTTCTTTCTTTCTTTTTTTTTTTGGTAGTTGTAGATTGTAGTTCTTGGGTGTTGGTGGCCATTTCTGTGTTAGTTTTTTCTTACCTTCTTAGTCAGAAGTCTGAGTGAAGAGGGTAGGCAGATCTTTGTATTGAGCTATAGAGTGGTTTTTGCCCTGAGATTATTTTTTATTCTCTGCTGTATCTGCTGTGTGCCTTTTCTCCATGCCCATTCTCCGCATTCCTCACTCTCCTGAGGTTCCACGTCTCATTGCTCTCTGGGCTAAGTCTATGATGTTCTCAGCCAGCCTCCAGAATACCTAGAGATTGCCCCACATTCACTCTGACTCTGGAGCCATAGGTGGAGTGTGGGGTGAGGTGATCAGCTCATGCTTTGGTAGCAGTAATTTTACTCCCTCATACTGTGGAAATGCCCAAGCCCTGCCAACCTTCAAGGCTGTGCCCTACAAAATAGCCCCTTTGCTCATCTGATTTTGTTTTTTGTCCTTTTGAGGATCTTTATATCGGTAGGTGTTAAGGAGAGGAAGACCCTTGCTTCTACTCTGTGGCCATATTAGTCCAGAAGTCAGTATGAATTCTTTTAAAGTCCTTTGGACATAATTCCAAATTGCCTTTTAAAATGGCTAGATTAATTCACATCTTCAAGCAATGCATGTGTCCCAATTTTGCCACATCCCCTCCAATATTTATTATTTTCCTTTAATGTTGGCCAATTTGCTAGGTGTGAGGTGGTATGTCAGAGTTGTTTTGATTTGCAGTTCTCTAATTATGAGAGATTTATAATACTTTTTCATGTTCTTATTGATCATTTTGATTTCTTTTTCTGAAAACTGCCTATTCAAGTCCCTTCCTCATTTGTCAATTGGGGAATTGCTTGATTTTTCATATAATTGACTTAGCTCCTTATAAATTTGAGAAATGAGACCTTTTTTTTTTTTAAACCCTTACCTTCCGTCTTGGAGTCAGTACTGTGTATTGGCTCCAAGGCAGAAGAGTGGTAAGGGCTAGGCAATTGGGGTCAAGTGTCTTGCCCAGGATCACATAGCTGGGAAATGTCTGAGGCCAGATTTGAACCCAGGACCTCCCGTCTCTAGGGCTAGCTCTCAATCCACTGAGCTTCCCAGCTTCCCCTGAGAAATGAGACCTTTGTGAGAGGTTTTTGCTACAAAATTTTTTTCCCAATTTGTTGCTTCCCTTCTAATGTTTGTTGTGTTGGTTTTGTTTGTACAGAAACCTTTCAATTTAATATAATCAGATTTATTCCTTTTGCATTTTGTAGTGTTCTCTATCTTCTGCTTGGTCTTAATAATTTCCTTTCTTTCCATAGATCTAACAGGTATACTATTCTATGCTCATCTCATTTGTTTATGACTTCCCTCTTTATATTTACCCATTCTGAATTAATCTTGGTATAGGGTGTAAACCTAATCTCTCCCATACTGTTTTCCAATTCTCCTGGCAGTTTTTGTCAAATAGTGGTTTCTTGTCCCAAAAGCTGGAATCTTTGGGTTTATCAAAAGCTATTTTGCTACTGTCATTTACCCCAAGTCTATTCCAATCATCCACCTTTCTGTCTCTAAGCCAATACCATATTGTTTTGATGATCATTGCTTTATAGTATAGTTTGAGATCTGGTAACATTAGTCCTCCATTCTTCACATTTTTTTCACTAGTTCCTGTGATATTATTGATCTTCCCATCTTTCCTGGTTGTTTACTTAGATTCCCTATGTACTTAATTCAGAAGTACTTATTAATTGGAAAAAAATTAAAAGAAAGATAATTAATTCTAATGTCTCAAAGGACATGCTCCTCAATAGTGTGTCTTTCCAGATTGTCAATTAAAAAACATATATAGCTATGTAAAACAATCAAATACATTATTTACTAAAGTCTAATTAAAGCATATGTATATAATTACCCTCATCTAATTATCTAGTAGTCATATTTTAAAAAAGAGTTTATTGCAATAACTTAATAGTCTTTTTGACACAAGTCTCTTTGTTCTTGAATCTTCACATTATTTACCAAACTGATTTCCTAAAGAGCAAATCTGGTTGTGTCACTCCCCTAGTCAATAAATTCCAGTTGCTCCCTGTTACCTACAGGATCAAATATAAACTCCTCTGTTTAAACCTGTCACAAATTGGCTACAACTTTCTTTTTGTGTTACTTTTCCTTAGGATTTATGATGGTGCCTGACACATTTGTTGTAAATGTTTTTTGATTGAGGAAATGAAATTAATCCAGCATAACCTGTTTTTTTTATGAAGCAAAACTGACTCTTCGTGATCTCTTGTCTTTTCTTAATGGACATCTGTCCATTAAGCCACCATTTAAAAACACATTCTTTAATTTTGCCAAGAATTTAAGTTCAACTTATAGATTACAATTTATAACGTCTTCTCTTTTGTTAAAATTTTTTTTTAATTGTAGCACTTGTCCTTTCCTAGCTTAATGGCACCTTTTTATTGTTCAGCTTCTTTCAAAGATCATTATTGATGGTGGTTTAGCAATCTACATTAGTTAACATCCTGATTGTCTGGGCCTGATGACTTAAGTTTATTAAGGATAGCTAGATCCTTCCAGACCCTCTTCCTAAATGTTGTAGATTTCATTTTCTTATTAGTCACTTTTGTACTATAAAAATAAGTGTTGAATCTAATTGAATTTCTGAGATGGAGAACTGCAGAAGACTTCCTGGAGGAGGTGATCTTTCTTAAAATTATTTTTTCAATGAACAGAAATCCATCTTTTCTCCTCATACCCAGTTGAGAACTAAAGAATAACAAAATTCCTATTACAAACTTTTATAATCAAGGAAACCATTTCTGCATTGACTACGTCCCAAAGAAAAAATTTACATACATATGTATGTGTGAGTGGGTACATGGATGTGTGTGTGCCTCATTCTCATTCTGAGTCACTTCTCTGTAAGAAGATAGATAACATGTTTCATTATTTGTCACTATGTTGATCAGAATTCCTCTAAGTCTTTCAGAGTTGTTCGTCTTTACAATATTGTTGTAACAAATTATTGTCCTGTTTCTGTTCATTTCACTGCATCAGTTCATATAAGTCTTCTCAGGTTTTTCTTTTTTTTTTTAGTCTTTATTATATTTTATTTGATCATTTCCAAGCATTATTCATTAAAGACATAGATCATTTTCTTTTCCTCCCCCCCACCCCCCATAGCCGATGCGTAAATCCACTGGGCATTACATGTTTTCTTGATTTGAACCCATTGCTATGTTGATAATATTTGCATTAGAGTGTTCATTTAGAGTCTCTCCTCTGTCATGTCCCCTCAACCGCTATATTCAGGCAGTTGCTTTTCCTCGGTGTTTCCAATCCCATAGTTTATCCTTTGCTTATGAATAGTGTTTTTTTCCTCCTAGATCCCTGCAAATAGTTCAGGGACATTACACCACTACTAATGGAGAAGTCCATTACATTCGATTATACCACAGTGTATTAGTCTCTGTGTACAATGTTCTCCTGGTTCTGCTCCTCTCGCTCTGCATCACTTCCTGGAGGTTGTTCCAGTCTCCATGGAACTCCTCCACTTTATTATTCCTTTTAGCACAATAGTATTTCTCAGGTTTTTCTAAAATTATCCCCTGTGTCATTTCTTATAACACAATAGTATTCCATTACATTTATATACAATAATTTGTTCAACC
Organism: Monodelphis domestica; assembly: GCF_027887165.1. Classification (NCBI taxonomy): domain Eukaryota; kingdom Metazoa; phylum Chordata; class Mammalia; order Didelphimorphia; family Didelphidae; genus Monodelphis; species Monodelphis domestica. The sequence goes on along the minus strand of NC_077229.1, from coordinate 492,224,967 downwards.
ATTACCCAAATGATTGCTATACCCTCAGATTCCCATTCTTTGCCACTTCAAAAAGTTAGAAATATTTTTTGTCAAGGTTGAGTTAGAGTTTACTTTGTTTAAAACTAATCCTGTCCCCCCTTTTCCTTTTTACTTGAATAAAATATAATTCTGTATTTGCCTCTGCCTGTTGTGAAGATTGGATTTGGCTCTCCCCTCATTGTAACAATGAAGGTACTTAGCTCTTTCCTGATTGTGAAGATTTAAATTGTAACTCATGTCTATTTTTAGATTTTAATCCCCATGAGTGTAAACACCCTACTTAAAAGTTAAGTATGGAGACCTACCTATTTTTAGATTCAATCACAAAAAGTGCAAACACAGTACTTAAATGTTAAATATGAAGATCTGTCCATTTAGATCTAATCAGCAAAAGTGCAAATATCCCACTTAATCATGAAGTAGGAGGTCTGTGACCCATGTGTAAGATAGTGGGTAACGAATCAGAATCAGCTGACTGCCTTCTGGGCAGTCCTAGAGTGGAGCATTGGCTGGGATTGGTAGATGTAAATATTAAGGGAAGTGACTCAAGAAAAAAGGTCTTTGAAAGAAAGAGACAAGGGCCTGAACTCAGTTCTTCTGGAAGTTCGCCTTGGAGACACTTGGAGTGGAACCTCCTGTGAGAGGTCAGTTCTTCATTTTTGGAAGTGGAGATGGGAGGAGTTCTTGATGCTTTCAAGTTGAGGCTGGTAAAGAGGGGCAGAAGGATCTGCTGACTGAACTGACATGTGGTGAGTGGAAAGCTGACCTTTAACTGCTGGATTTTTCTGAAGAGACTTCCCCAGGTCTTGGCTACAAGGGCTGAGGCCTATTTGGTTGAGGACTAAACTCTCCTGCCTAGTTTTTGAGCCAGGGGCTGGAGATAAATTCCTTAGTGATCAGGCTAAGCTTATCCTACCTTATCCTCAAAATCCTTGCTTCACTCTTTCTACATTTTGTAAATAAATTGTAAATAAAATCTCTTTGGAATTAATGAAATTTCTGGCAACCAAACTCTTAAATAATAAAGTCCAACCCTTTAAAATTAACCCCTTTCGGTGTGTATTCTTACTGAGGAGGTAATATTTAGAGTTGGGTTTTAAAGAATAGAAATTCAGTTAGGAAAGAGATAATAAGATATATGGGCAAGGAATAGAGTTATAAAATTGTGGAACATTATATATTTTATGAAAGATGAAAAAGAATCCAGTTTGGCTGCAGCATGGCATATGTGAAAGGAGAATAGCTTATAATTTAGAAAATTGGGATAGTGGTAGTCTTTGGAAGACCCTGAATGGCATGCTGAGGAGATTGGCCCTTTGCTGCCTACTGAATGGAATTCAGTTTCCTCAGCATGCCTTTCTAGGCCATCCATTGTAGGCAGCAGGGGCCATTAAAGGTCTTTGAGCAATTAAAACTATCAATAACCATATGAGAAAATGTTCTAAATCACTCCTGATTAGAGAAATACAAATTAAAACCCTGAGGTTAAACCACCTATCAGATTGGTCAATATGACAGGAAAGGAAAGTAGTAAATGTTGGAGGGAATGTGAGAAAATTGGGACACTAGTGCATTGCTGGTGGAGTTGTGAACTGATCCAACCATCAGAAGTATGCCCGAAAGGCTATAAAATTGTGCTTACCCTATTTAATACCACCATTGGCTCTATATATCAAAGAGATCATAAAAAAGGGAAAAAGACCTACTTGTACTTGTACACACTCTCTGTGAAGGCAAAAAATTGGAAATTGAGGAGATGTCCATTAGTTGGAGAATGGCTGAACAAATTATGGTATGTGATGGTGATGGAATACTATTGTGCTGTAAGAAACTATGAGCAAGATGATTTCAGAAAAAGGTGGAAGGATCTGTATGGACTGATGCAGAGTGAAATAAGCAGAACTGGGAGAGCATTGTACACAGTGACAGTAGCATCTTATGATCAATTGTGATAGACTTAGCTACTCTCAGTAATACAATGATCTAGGACGATTCAGAAGGACAGATGACTTATCTGCCTTCAATGGAAAAACTGTTGGGATTGGAGGCAGATCAAAGTACACTGTTTTTCACATTTTTTTTAATAGTTTTATTTTTGGGTTTTGGTTTTATATGACTATTCTCTTGCAATAACCAACATAGAAGTATGTTTTACATGATAAGACATGTATAACCCAGACCAAATTGCTCACCATCTGAGAGGGAGGAGAGAGATAATTTAGGATCTTATAATTTCAGAAAATGTATGTTGAAAGTTGTTATTATATGTATTTGGGAAAGTAAAATATCTTTGAATAATTAAAAATAAAGTCTTTGAGCAGAAGTGCGGCATGGCCAGATACCTGCCTAAGGAAGATGTTTCTGGCACCAGTGTAAAGTTTAGATGAGTGGGGAGAGAGTCAATGTGGGAAGATCTGTTAGGAGATTATCGTATTATTAATATCTACATGGTGCCTCTTAGTACATACTTTGTATGTGAAGGAAGTTATTTAGGGGACCTTGATCACGAGGACAAAATCTAAGTTCTGGTGCCTCCTGGGATCAATGGGAAAGCCATCAATTAAGGTGGGTGACAAGGAGGCAGAGCAAGTGTCCCCTTGGAGCCCTAGCAAAGGAGGAAGGGCCAAGAGAGTATTGCTCAGGGGCATGGCCTGTAAAAGTGAGCTGAATGGGAAAGGTTTGAAAAACCCAAGTAGACTTCTGCAATAGAGACTGGACAGCCCTGCTGCTGCTGCTGCTCCTGCTGCTCCTGCTGCTTCTGCTGCTGGAGGAGGTATAGAATCTTAGCCAGCCAAACAGAGAATCAATTCTATTCAGGTTAATCTTTCCTTAAGGGAAATATATCTTTATCTCTCTTTCTCTCTCTCCCTCTCTGTGTCTGTCTGTCTCTGCTTGCCTCTCTCTCTCTCTCTCTCTCTCTCTCTCTCTCTCTCTCTCTCTCTCTCTCTCTCTCTCTCTCTCTCTCTCTCCCTCATTTTATTAATAAACACTTATAATTCTGATGACACCTTTTTATTCCCAACAATTGGAAATTAGAGAAGATATGTGGGAGATATTGCTGAAGTAAGAACAATGGGACTTGGGACCTAACATGATTTTTCAAAGTCAGGAATAAGGAGAGGAAGAAAAAGTTGAGGACAATACCAAAGTTTTGACTATTGGAGACTAAGAAGTTCCATTGCCAGAAATAATAAAGTCAAAAGGAGGAGGTTTTGAGGAAAATATAAGTTCAGTTTTGGTCACGTTAAATTTGAGATGTGTATAGGACAAATGGACAATCAGGAATGAAGCAGTGGAACTTGGGAGAGTGGTCAGAGTAGGATTTGGTAGTCTTTTGTATAGAGGTGATATTTGAAACTGGAAATGAATGGAATTGCCAAAGAAGGAAGTTTGTAGTGAGATGGCTGAGAATAGCTTTTTGGAAATAACCTACTTTAACAGTCTGAGATAGGACAATGAATGAGGGAAGGAGACAGACAAAAAATGACTATGTGAGTCTTTTTCATATGAATATAGGAAAATGTAATAAACCTAGTCATGCTAGTGGTTCAGTTGAAGAAATAATTTTTTAAACACCTACTATGAGCAGAGCACTTTGCTGAGTATTGTTGGAGTAAAAAGGTTTAGATAAGCCACTTCTCCTTCTCCTTACCTTTTTTTAATGGAGCCACAATCAAATCAATACCCAAATCAGTAATGCCTCATTACTTGAAAAGGTGTCACTATATTCTCCTATAGATCTCCCATTCACCATCCTAGTCACTCTTTAAACTATGAACCCCAGATGCTACACAGGATTGTGTTAGTTTTTGTTTAAGTATTTTATCCCCAGTTCTTGGCAAGCAGTAAGTATTTAATTAAATCCTTTCTTAATTTAAACTATAATTAATAATCCTACACAACAGATCATTTTCATAACTCTGTTCATGTGCTGGATAATCTTTATTACTGAAAGAAAAGATTGAATTTTTATGAAGCCTGTAGGTTGGAGGGGAAAAGAGAACTGAGCATGAGTAGCTGAGTACTTTGAGCTTTTTTATATTACTTCATAGTTTGCCTTAACATCTAAACCTCTTGATTACCCAAGAAAGCAGCAATATCCCCAAAGATCTGGGAACTAGAGAGTGCAAAGGAATAGGAATGGTTTAAACAATTAAATTTCTAAAATCTTTGCATAAAATGAATAAAAATAATGAGTTTACTCAGCCACTACTTTTTCTGTTGGGAAATTAATTCATAACAGAAAAACTGGGCATTGGCTCAGTTTCATCTCATTGCAGACAGATTTCATAGAATAATAGAATTCTAGAGCACAAAGGGACCTTAGTCCAACCCTTCATTTTATATTTTTAGCAATGTGTTCATTATAACCATATTTATTCTACTACCAGACAATTAGTTCTAATGGAATTTTATCTGTACTTGAGAACATTAGTGAGTCAAAATATCATTAACAGGGGTTGAAGAAGCTTAGTAACTCTAGCAATTATGTGATAATAGATTCACTCTTTAGACTTACTACTAATGACCCTTTCTTTACTTTTCCCTTCCTTCACCAGATTTGCATCTGCTGGAGATGATGGAATTGTGTTTTTATGGAATGCTCAGGTGTGTGCTGATTTTAAATGGATTATATAATAATGATGGAACAATATATATGACTCATAAGTTATAGGCACCGTATACTTCTCTGCATTCAGATATTAAACTGTCTATATTTTATACTCATTCATAGCAAACAAATTCTGATAAAAATATAGAGGGAAAAATCTCAAATATTTCCTCACATTGGTTTAGGCTTGTTGATTATATTCCAGGAGCAAATCCCATTCACTAATGTAGATCCCCTCTATCTTATAGTCTTTTTGTTTTTAACTTTTACTTTTGTTTTTGAATCAATACTTTGTATTAGTTTTTTTCTTTTTTTTTAAACCCTTTCCTTTTGTCTTAGAATCAACACTGTATATTGGTTCCAGGGCAGAATAGCAGTAAGGGCTAGGCAATGGGGGTTAAGTGACTTGCCCAGGGTCACACAGCTAGGAAAGGTCTGAGGTCAGATTTGAACTCAGGACCTCCCGCCTCTGGACCTGGCTCTCAATCCACTCAGCCATGCTGTTCCCCATTTTGTATTAGTTCTAAGGCAGAAGAGGGATATGGGCTGGGCAGATTAAATGACTTGCTCAGGGTCACACAGCACAGCTAAGTAGTATCTGAGACCAGATTTGAACGATGACCCTCCCAGCTCCACGCCTGGCTCTATCCATTATGCCACCTAGCTAACCCCCTGTGCCTTATAGTCTTGTAGAGAACAGAAATATTAAGTGTCTTGATTATGTCAAATAACAGCTAATTGTATCAGAAGAGAAATTTCAACCCAGGTCTTCTTGACTCCAAAGAGGGCTCTCTATTCACTGGGCCTTCTCCTGATATGAAAGAAATATAGAAAGTTAGAGAAATCAAACTTTGGCTCATTATTTGAGACAATGACATGTAGAGGAGGAGTTCCTAGAATGTCGTACATTTTACTTTTTGGAAACAGATACAATTGACAAATGTTCTGAAAAGTGTAGAGATTTTGCAAGTGTATACACGACTTTCATAAGCAAGATTTATAGTGAGTGCTAGGAAGTCTGTCAACATAGGGCAGTCTCAGCAGTGTTAGTACGAGGATGCTCCCGTAATCTTTCACGGAGCCACACTAACTTCTGCACTTTTTTCCAGTAGGTCTAAAATGTTGACATCTAGAAGTGGTTTCCTTTATGTAGGCCTGAAGATAGTTTTTCTCCCCGCCCGCCAAACTGCCTCTCCATCATGCTGATGACCGAAGTCAGAGTGGTGCTCTATCGCATCGCTCTGAGCTTAGTCTGACAGAGCGGAATATCCTTATTGACGCTTGTGTCCTTTGAAATCCGTCCTGGCCCAGGATTTCGGACCACTGATTTGGGGCTACTGGTGTGACCGCTTTTCTACCAGGCCTTTGGGCACACCTGCTTCAGCATGGTGTTTGTAGCAACATTTTTTGGCAAAAAACAACTGTCCAGTTGTCCAAACTGTGAGGGAAACAACTTAAGCTTATTGGGTATGTTTCTAAAGTAGAATTGTATTCATTCTTGTTTTGGTCTTATTTAGAAGTATTTTAAAGGTACAAGTATCCATTCCACATCACGACTTTCCCCAGTGTCGTTTCAGTCGATTGTGGGTCAGCCTAAGAAATGAAATGGAAATTTTGGGGGAGTTTTGGGGAAGCTACAGACAGTATCTGAAGGCCAGCGGATGACACAGAAAACTTTAGAAACTTTATAACCTATGATCAAATATTTAGCCCCAAATTTACAATAAGATACTGTAAATGCCCCCTAAAAGAAAAAATTCAGACTTCTCTGGTACGGAGGGCCAAAAATCTTTATGTGGATTTTCCAGATCTGGGGGTGCTACACCCCTAATCCCTACAATGTGGAAAGGATACCTGTATTTTCAATGTGGCATCAAGGTTTCTCTGAATTCTTGAAGACTATTCCTCTGACATGTCCTCCCCAATTAGAAAGCCTGCTAGGGGACAAGGCATATCTTTATCATCTATCATTATTGGTTTGCCAAGTGATGCTATACTTTGAACCACATCGACTCTTGCCCACCATGTACTCAGTTGTATAGAGGTTGCAGCGTGTCTCGGGGGCGGCATAGCGGTGAAATCACAGATGCTTGAAGTATTTTGGTGAAATTTATTTATAAGATCTTTTTTGAAATATTCATTATATTCATCAAGTATATAGAAATTTGTTAATGTTATTATTATGTTAATGGTGGTGTAATGGGAGGATTTAAGAAGTTGCAGTTATATGAATATAACTGATATCCAGGTTCCAAAGATTGTAGATACCTTGAGTCACAAATGAATCATATTTATAACACTCTTTTAAAATCAGTCTAACAAGGATATAAAAAATGCAGTGTTATTCCATTAGAGAATAGCTAAGAATTGCTGATAGCTATTCTTAGTTGTTTTTATCACTTGGTAAATTTCTATTAAATATAGAAAACCAAAATATAATTTCATTCTGTCCTAATTTTGAATAGAATTTATGGATGTTTTCTATGTGGTGGTTTCTCTTATCACTTAAAATTATTTAAGGTATGAAATTAGAGCCCATTAACATTCTTATTTTTTTCAGACAGGAGAAAAGATTTTTGAGCTCCACGGACATACACAAAAAATAACAGCTATAACTGCATTTCCTTCTTTGGCTTCTTGTGAAGAAAAAAGGCAAATGATCTTAACAGCTTCTGCCGATAGGACCGTTATTGTATCCTTAAATCGAAAGGAAAAGGAATCTGTTTTGCTGGGAATGGAGAGTTAAAGAAAGCAAAGGAAATGATGAGTTTCTAGAGACCAATTTTTAAACCTGTGGTACAATAAAGATTATATTTTCTTTTTTGTGACACAGTAAAAGAAGCTCACATCCATATAGTTTCAAAATATCTTTGCTATTCTCTCTCACCTGGCCTTCATTATAGCTCTGTGAGTTGGGGAGGATAAGTCTTGTTGTCTACATCTTATGAATATGGAAAATGAGATTCAAAGTAGGTGAGTGCTTTTTTTTTTCTAAAAAGCATTTTCTACACATTTTCTAAAAGAAGGAAGACTCAGAGTAAGGCTTTAAGGTCCAAGTCACCTGATTCTGGGTTGATGATTCCTCTACTCCACCAGGCTTTTTAAAAGTATCAGAAACCCATGTGATTAGTAGTTTATTTTGTGTCTAGAATAGAACTAGCATGTTATCTTGTTACAAAATACTTTTCCGAACATGATCTATTTTATTTAAATCCTTTTACTTAAATTTAAATAAAGAAAAGCGAGATTTTTTATACTAGCATTTTCAATATTGTTGGTTTAGTTTTCTTTTAACTCCAAGAAAATAAAGATCAGTTGAATCAATCAAATTTGAGTTTTTGCTGTTAGTTTAAAAAATAGAGGCCAGGTGGTACCTATCATTAAGAGGTCTTAGCAGGAAAAACTTTCATTTTCAGAAGGTGGATGTTGCTGCATGAAAGAAATCTTTTTGGTGAGGAAAATAAGAGATATTACCCATAGGGTCAAAGACTTAGCATCTCAGGTTAGTGCTGGAAGGAACCTTTGGTACCATCTTGACTAGAAGGCAAGGTCCTTGAGGGCAGAGACTATTGCATTTTTGTCTCTGTTTCCCTAGTTTCTGATTCAGAACAAGTACTCAAATGCTTATAGGCAACTAAATCTAGGTCAGCCTTTCTTATTTACAGATGAGGAAACTGTGTAGAGAAGGGAAGTGATTTTCTGGAGGACACATAGGGAGGAAGAAGTGGAGGCTAGATCCCACTGCAGAATCCAGCTAGAGGTCTCACCAGTATCCCAGGCTGCCTCTCCTTTTCTCTAAGGCTTTTTTTCCTTGGAAAAGTTATAGAGTACACTTAACATGTTCCAGGACACTTAAAATCTCGAGTTTTAGAAAATTATGAGAATACTTAAAAAATATATAGTATCTAATAATATTTATCCATGTTTCTAATCTTGAAGATAGAGATTTTTCAAAATAGGGCAGCATGTGATACCACCAAACTTCATTGATTCAGACTAAGGGGATGGTCAAATGAGTTAATGCTTTGAAAGAAATATATTATTATTGTCTTCAAAACATATATGTATGCTTACATATATTCATATATGCAAACATGTTGCCACTTGAATTAATTACTATATTAATTTCTAGGTATCAGTCTAACTTGACCTCTTTTAATGAATAAAAAAGACTCATTTGTAAAGAATAGAATTCATTCCTTTACTAGTTAAGATTTTTCTGAGTAGTTTAAACATCTGTTGTAATCTCTTTATTATTTTATTAAATATTATTAATTAAATTATTAATTAAATATAATTAAGTTATTGTAAAATTCTTTTAGTAATAGTACAAAATTAAACTTTAGTCTACTTTAGGCTGATTTATTGTGAACAAAATATTGGAAGTTATATACTTAATATTTCTTTATATTTTTTACTCATGTCTATGCATTTCTCTCTATATAACTGTGTGTATCTGGATTTTTAAAAATACGTAGTTATTTTTCATAAAACAAGATTGTTAACATGCAATAGATTCATTATGGTTATCCTAATGAATTAATAAATATTTTAAAATTATATTTTAATTTCTAATATGGTAAACATCTATAGCTACAACCCTCATAAACCAAAGCTCTTAATAATTTTAAGAGTATAAAAGGGTTCTGAGACCAAAAAGTTTGAGAACCTCTGGCTTAGAGCACTAAGAAATTAAGTGACTATATACCATTCGGCTGATATGTGTTATAGGCAACACTTTGAACCTTAGTTGTTGACTTAATTAAAGATAATGATCATTTATTAGTGTAGAGATATTCTTAATTTTTTTAGTGAAAAGAGAACTGGATTTGGAGTCCATGGATCTTGGGTTTCATCTCTCTTGGGCTCCATTACCTAGTCTCCAAAATAAAGAGATAGGTAGTTCTTGATGGATGCCAAAGACCTTCCTGGCTTTAAATCTATAATTGTATGATATATGTAGTTTTTATAACTTTGGATCAAATATTCTGTTGGCTCTTTAAAGTAATTTGGTAATAATATGCAGAATAAGACATACATTTTTTGGACAGGGCTGATGTGGGGACTTGTTTTGCTTGATGATGTGTATTTTTCACTTGTTAGGAAAAAGTCAGAAAAAGAACAGAAAAGCTTATTAATTAAAAGACATTTTTAAATAACTCTCAATATATTGTTACAGATCACACTTCTGCTATTCTAAGTGAACTAAGGTTACTTTTGAGTATTAAAAAAACATGAGTTTTTTAAAAAAGACCTTAAAAATAAATTTCAACAAAAAGCAAAAACTTTTAGTTTTTCAACAGTTAGAAGATAGGCATCATATAATATTGTCAGAATTAGTCAGAAACTACTTTGCATTTCCTTAACAAATTCAGATTTGGGATTGTGATACTGGCAAACAAGTTCAGAAAGTGTCATGCTTCCATTCCACAGTTAAGGTAAATTTATAAGTGTTTGGGGGGTAGTAGTGGTGGTGTATAATTTGCTTTTATTTCTTTGACTGAGAAACAGTAAATAATGAAATAGACAAAATGAACATTTTTCTTTAGTACATTGCCTTATATAAACTTGAAGTTCTTACTAGATTATGCATTTTCTTTATGTAAGTAAGGTCAGTATGTTGTACCTACTTCTCCAAGGCTCAAAGGTGAGGATGTTTACTGCTGAAGGATGTAATTTTTTTCCCAGGCTTTTATTCAGGGAAGTCCCTATCCTGTGTTAACCTCAAGAGTCCCATGAAGATGCTGCTGCCAAAAGGCTGCAAAAACTGTCTGAAGCAGAAGGAATTATCTAAAGTTCCCCATACATACTCCCAATACACTGGGAAAACATGGTAACAATAAATGCTCGAGGATCACATGTGCCAATTTTTTCTTATGATATTAATTTCTTGGCTAAAAAATGAGAGAATCCTGAAAATCTTCTCTGATAAGGGTAACTGGACTTAGATTTTGGATTTTTAATGAATTCAGAAGCAGGTACAATCTCTTGGGCCCTGGATCTTCATCTTAAAGGGCATTTGCTGCTGCTGAAGAATGAATTTGTGAATACCATGGACTGGCCTTGTGTTTTCTCTTAAATATAGTAGTTGATAAGTAAAAAGTTTAGCTCTCTTCTCCTTGATTATCATTGTCCATGCATACACCTAGAAGATTTGGAATTAGAGGAGAAGAGAATACCTGGAAAAAGGTACCTAATACTTGGTACCAGTGTCAGAGATACTCCTGGCCATCCATCATATATTAGTTTCTTTTTTTTTTTTAAACTCTTACCTTCTGTCTTAGAATCAATACTACACATTGGTTCCAAGGCCAGAAGAGCAGTAAGGGCCAGGCAATGGGGATTATATGACTTGCTCAGGGTCATACAATTAGGAAATATCTGAGGCCAGATTTGAACCCAGGACCTCTTGTCTCTAGGCCTGGCTCTCAATCCACTGAGAGCCCTTTATATAGTAGTTTCTTTCATTCATGTTGAATGACTGCAGAAGCAGATGACCACTTTCTTTTAATTTTCTTCTTTTAAGCAAACTCACTTCCCATTCTATCTCATTTCAGAGGAGGAGGAATGATTTTACTTAACTAGCTAGACTCCTAGCTTATCCTAATTCTTTTCTGTTTTTTGCTGCTATGGCTATTAATGATAGGAAAAAAAAGAAAAAAAAAGTTCTTCTGCAAACATTTTAGCTTCCGAATACAATTTGAAATTTTGAGAAAATGTACTTATTAAAGCTACATGGGATTTATTGTGTCTATCAGCTTTCATGGCAGTTGGCATATAATAATATGGTCCTTAATAAATATTTGAGTGAATTTATCATTTTAAAGATAAATAAGTAGGCTATTGGAGCAAACAGTCCTTTAAAAAAGAGGAAAAAAAAAGGAATCTCTTGATATAGCAGAGATCAAAAATGTCTTTTTTTAAAAATAAAATCTCTGGGGCAGATAGATGGCTCAGTAGATAAAAAGCGAAGACTAAAAATGAGAGATTCAAATCCTACTTTATACACTTCCTAGCTGTGTGAAGTCACAACTCCCAGTGCCTACCCCTTACTGTTCTGCTTTGGAACCAATACATAGTATTGATTCTAAGAAGAAAGTAGTTAAAGGTTTAAATAAAAAAGTAACATCTCCTATAACTATTTTAAAGCAGCAAGACTAATTTCTCCAAGGAAAAAAGTTATATTTGGTAAATCATTAATGATATGCATTATAGTAACAGAATTTTCTTTGAAGATTCTAGTTAAAACATTGAATTCTTTCAAATATATCAGTTTATGTTGTCTGAAATGATTCTAGGACAAAATATCTTTTACCTTTAGACTCTCTTAAAGGTAATTACTATTAAAAAGCTATATTATTCAAATTCAAAATGCTAATTTATGATGTAAAGTGTTTGGGGTGAGGGAAGATATATATATATATATATATTTTTTTTTTTAAGATGAGAAGAAAACTTTTTTCCCTCTATTTCCATCTACTATGGGGGAAATTTTTAATTCAGTAAATATTTATAAAGCCATTTACTAGACTCTGGGAGATATAAACTAAATGAAACACTGCCTCTGCCTTCATAGAGAGCTTAGAGTCTTATTCTAATATCATCCTTTGCATGAAGAATGAAACAGAAATCTCTACTTCTTTAGAAGATTTTTAGAAACATTTTCCTTACCATATCTGTTTTTAATCCAACTGCAGTTGGTACATTGTAAAAGGTCTACCGATCCTCTTAACAGAAACAGCATGGTTTAATTAAAAAAACAACAACAAAAAACTATTTGCCTTGGAGTCAGGGTAGAACTGGAAATTAGTGTTTTCTCTGATGCTTAGGATTGTAAATTTTACAATTAGAAGGGACTCTGGTAGTCATCTGGTCCAATTCTGCCATTTCATAGGTTTGCCATAGTATTCCTGCAGAGAAACTGATAGTAAGAATAATTTAGCATTGGGAATCTCACTTCTAGAAAGGATGAGAAACCAAGAATGTTACAGTAGCCTGCATGGAATGTGCAATGTTTGTGTTACTGCCACAGAGAAAAAAATGATTTAGAACACACAAAGGGAACTTTTATCCCAAAAATTGGCTATTCTCTTAGATTTGATATTAAAGATCTATATAGGCAACCTTGGAAAACTGCCAATTAGACTGAAAATGTACTGTGATAAATGGAATTTTTGGCGATGATTGTGTCTCAGTTAGAAGTGATATCTTAGCTAAATTCAATTCTGTTCAAGCCAGAGGTGTGTTATCAACACTAGGACTGATAAGAGATAGTGATTGCAATAAGTTTAGAACTGGTTGAAGGTAATAATAGACAGTTTGACACCAAGAGGAATTTTCCTTTTTAAAAGACAAAAAAACCATACTGGATGCTTAGTAAAACATAACATGTTTATATGTAAAATTCAGTCAGACAACAGTTATAGTGGAGAATTTTTTCTAATAATTAAATTTTGGATTTCAAAATGAGATGTCCTTCAAATACAGCATGTTAGCATTGAGATTGTAGAAATTCAGAATTGGTAATTAGCATATGTGAATTTGCATAGTTTTTAAGTATGTGATGTATGGCTAAGGTTGGAAGTTTTAGACAATGTTATACTTGATTGGGAATATATGTGCCATGAATAAGAAGAAACATATGTATTCAAATATAATTTGTTATAATGTCATAATAGATGTGCACAAAATATGTATGAATTTGTGCTGTGAAGATAATTTTTATTCAGATTTGTGTATAGTGCAATTGGCAAAGGAAATTTGACCTGTCCAGAAATCAAATAAGATTCATTATTAGGCTAATAAATATAGGTAAAAGGTAGTCACTTCTCCCCTACTTATATTAAGAGTAATAGAGACAAAAACTGAAGGTTTTATTCTGCTTGGAGCAGAAGTTTGAAAGGAAAACTGGAATCGTAAGGGAATGTTAGGGAACTTTAAACAAAGTGAATTTGGAAGTTAAGTTTTTAATTGATATATTGGGAGTGATTTAATATCAAGGTTTTAAAAACATGTAACTAAAGTGTTAAAAAAGGATTGGGGAAAAAAAAGGAAAGATCTTCTCAGACTACAAGTGCAGTCAAGCATCTACTGTCTTGGAAATGTTCCAAAAGTAATTTATCCCCTTCCTTAGGTATAGGAAGGAGAACAAAAGTGCTTGTAATTATTTTACATTTATATTAAGGGATCAATACAACAAAATATTTTAAACAGATAGAAGTTTTCAGCTACCTGAAAGAAAGCTTTCAATGTGAAGAAGAGAAAGGATTCTGAAAAGAGAATGGAATCTTGATCTATCAGGAGGTTGGAAGAAAGGGAAAAAGAATGAATGAAAGTTTTGAGCAATATAAAACTTAAAGGAGGGCACTGGAAACTTATTTTTTTTCTTGTCCTCTATAGAATACTTTTTTTAATTAAAAAAATTATATATATTTTGATTCTTTTATTTTAAAATTTTTTTCCATGATTCATGTTTTCTCCCTCCCCTCAGCCGCCCCCTTTTCTGCAGTTGACAAGCAATTCCACTGGATTATACATATATATGTATATAGATAGATATAGATATAAATTATCCCTTGAACCCATTTCCATATTATTCATTTTTGTAAAAGAGTAAGGCTTTAAAACTAAAACTTCAAATCACATATCCATATCAACAAGTGATAAATCATGTTTTCTTCTGGATTTCTGCTCCCATAGTTCTTTCTCTAGCTATGGATAGCATTCTTTATCATAAGCCCCATAGAATTGTCCTGGATTGCATTGCTATTAGTAGCACAATCTGTTACATTTGATCGATCATCCCACAATGTTATAGTCTCTGTGTATAATGATCTCCAGGTTTTGCTTATTTCCCTGTGCATCAGTTTATGCATTCCTTATAGCACAATAGTATTCCATCACCATCATATACCACAGTTTGTTCATCCATTTCCCAATAAAGGGACACCCTCTCATTTGGCTCTAATAACTCTTAAGGACACAGTAACTCTGTGGTTAGTTTACCTTGTTTAAATTATAGTTTTGTGTTTCTGAATTAAATTCATAGTTCAACTGCTCTGAAATGGATTAAGTTCAGAAATCCAGCTCTCCTACTAACCATACATCTTCCCTGAACAAGGAATGTTTGCTGGTCTTGGAGGACTGTGTGAGAAAGAAAGGGAGGGCCTGGCATCTTTAGCCAACAGCCATCTTTCAAGGATGTCTGACTTGCTATCTAAAAGTCTGGGCTGTTGTCTAGCACCTGGACTCCAGCAACTGAGTTCTTACTCTGCTGGGAAAAGAAGGGGTATGCTGCTGGCCAGAGTACCAGACTTTCATCGATCATGCTCCTTGCACCTCAACTTTGTAACCAATCATTCTTTTGGTATTCGTGATGCCACTTAGCCTGCTCTGTGTTCCCCCCTTCACCTCATCTTTGTAGTTTTAGTTTAAAAGCCCCTGTGCTGTAACAATATTGGGCACTCTGGAAAAGCAGTACCTACTGTGACCTGATGCATGAAAACTTCTGGCTTGTCCAATTAAAGACACAATTTATAGATCCTATTTCCTCTGCTTTATTTATTCTGAGTTATGGGTTAGCACATGTAAGGGGAACCAAAGACTCTAAAGAGGCAAATTTGGTCTGATAAAGCTAGGGGCCAATGACTGGAATATGGTTGTAGAAAAAGTGGATATTTATTGAAAAGAAAAAGGAGATCTTAGGGTGTGTATGGGGTGAGTAGATGGATTAAATTTATATGTTCAGAGGCAGCTAGGTGGCTTAGTGAATAGGGAGTTAGTTAGGCCTGGAGATGTGAGGTCCTGTAATCAAATTTGGCCTCAGACACTTCTTAACTATGTGACTCTGGGAAAATCACTTAATCCCTATTGCCTAGCCCTTACTGTTCCTCTGCCTTGGAATTAATACATAGCATTAATTCTAAGATGAAAAGTAAGGTTTTTAAAAATAAAAAGAATATTTACATCTTTGAGGAAATCCAAAAACCAGAAAGGTATATAAAGTCTAGTCAAAAACAAATGAACAAACTGGAAAGAGTATAGATAGATTCCCAGGGACTGGATGATAATTGCTAAACAGATTGTGACACATGAAGAATATAATGGAATGTTACTGTTCTAAAGACACAACAAACATGAGGAATGCATAGAAGCTTGGAAGACATATCAAATTGGATTATATATACGCATATATCTATACATCTATACATATATACATATATATATATATATATAGAGAGAGAGAGAGAGAGAGAGAATTTAGCAAGTCCTAATGTACACTACGTAAATATTAGCTATAATTATTATGAAAACTGATACAGAATGAACTAAGCAGAACTAGGAAAACATATTGAAATGGAATTCTGTGAAGACCAAACTTGGTCTCAAAGGAGTTATAGAAGATGTGATACCCCTTCCACTTCTTCACAGAGGTAAGGGACTGACTATGAGTGTAGAACACTGCATATAAATGTCAGCCTTTTTTGGGATGTTGTTAGTTTTGCCAAATTGTTTTTTCTTTTTTCTTTGTTATAAATGACACTCTGGGAGAGGAACAGGGAGAAGTACTTTGGAAAATATAAGTGATATAAAAATTTAATTAAATTTTTAAAAAATAGTTAGAATATCCAGGTCTAAGATGAATTACTTAGCAGAGAACTATATTGTACTTTTGTTATGGGAGCTAAGAGGCAAAATAGAGCTTTGTTATGATGCTACTGTTTGGCTCATGTATTATCTACTTTATAGACTTTACATATTCTTTATAGAAAAATATTGGCTATCTAAATAAGCATCACATGATTTGACCTTCAATGTAACTGAATCAATGACATGGCAAAGTGCTCTAATTGAAGTTTTCTTGTAAAACTACTCAGTCAGTAATATTTGTTCGCTAAGCACTACTGTTTCAAATGGGAGATAGTTAAGACTATTATAGAACTCAATTTAATTTATAGCTAAAATTTAGTGCTTGTTCATTTAGGCAGCAGTTGAAATATAAGATGTCTTAATAACTGTGTTTTGTAAAGCCTGAGTTGCAAATGTTCCAAAAGTATTATCTTCTCATTATTCACAGAGAATCCTGGGAGACTTTATCTGTTTCCAATTGCATTTTCTCTTGGTCTTATGTAGAGAATACATTGGGGAGGGTTAGGAGAAGTTAGCAAGGAGAGAATGGTTTTGTGAATATCAGAGCTGGAATGTTTATATTTTGTCAACATTCATCCCCACTTCCCAAAATATTACCTTGTTTGTAGAATTTTTGAGATTTACTTAAAAGATCTTGGAAAAAGTTTTGTTTTTCAGTTTTATCCAAAAGGAAATTTATTTTTGCATTTTGTGATCTTTTTTGCATTCAATACATTTCAGCTATTTGGTTTTTTAGTGTTTGACAGTTCTTCAGAGGCTGGATGTTTGGCTGTCTGGTGGAAGTGACCTTTGCGTTTGGAACCGAGAGCTAGACCTTCTGTGTAAGACTAGTCACCTCTTTGATACAGGTAAAAATAAATTTCAGATAACAGTGAACCAGTAAACACTGACACCTGAAAGCCCAATAATTCTTTACATCATTATAATTTACCTATCTTAGGTGTGCAAAGGAAAACCTCTGGATGCTCTCCTCAGTTCCTCTTGCCCCCACCCCCTCCACCAATTCCTAAAGGTGAATGGACACTGCCATTTGTGCAGTGGATGAGAAAAATCTCATTCATATGCTGCTTTTCAGCATTTAATGTCTGAGTCCTGAAAATATGGCCATAGACTAAGGTCCATTGCTTCATGACCATATGAGAGGCTTAGCTTCTTTTTCTCCCATGAGGATAATTGACTTTAGTATCGACCCTTAAAGAAGACTACAGCTTTTAAAAATTGGACTCATTTTGAAATTCCTCTATTGGTGAACTCACTAACAAAATCCTATTCTTCTGAATTCTGAATTGCTTAGGTTTTTACCATCACCTATTAGCTGTGTGACCCGGAGCAGGGTTGTATTGTAGAAAGAACTCTGGCTCTGGAGTCAGAGGATTTGGGTTCCAGTCCAATTTCTAGTGGACAGCTAGGTAGCACCATAATGCACAGAGTGTCATTCCTGGAGTTAGGGAACCCGAGTTCAAGTCCAGTCTCAGATGCTTACTAGTTGTGTAACCCTGAGTAAGTCACTCACCCTGTTGGCTTTTAGTTCCTCATCTGTAAAATGAGCTTCAGAAGAAAATGGCAAACCACTCCAGTATCTTTGCCAAGAAAACCCTAAGGATGGGGTCACAAAGAGTTGGACATGACTGAAGTGGTTGAACAATAGCTGTTTTCTAGTTTACTAGGTTACTCTCAGTAGATAAGTCCTTTAAACTCCAGGGAAGTTATCTTCTTCATCTATAAAATGAGAGAAATTAAACTGGATGACTTCTGAGGTACTTTTCAGCTCCAGATCTAGGATCCTGTGAGCTTCAGGCATTTAAGCTCTGCTTTTTCATTTGTAAAATGGAAAGGATACAGGAAGAACCTCCCTTCCTTAGCTACTGTGAGACTTAAGTAAAATGATGCATATAAGTACTTTGCAAGGTTTCAAATGCTACATGAATAAGTTATTCACTTGTGTCTAGTAGTGCTGATAAAGAATTTTTAAAAGATGAAATTCATTTTATAAGATAAACATATTTGGATAAAAATCAGTACATTTAAGTGACAACTTGAAAATGTGTTTTACTGTTAAAAATAACACTTTGCTAACGTAATCCAAAGAGCTTATAGGCACACTGGGAAGAATAATATTGTGCATCTTGTTGAAGTTTTATAGGCAGCCTGAGTACTGTGAATCACATTTATAGCTCACAGTAGGAACTAGCCCTTATTCCACATAGATATTATAAAATATCAGAAAAATAATGAGACGGCTTAGCACATGTATATACACAAACACTAGCAGGTATTGCAATTTAACCTCCCGCCTCAAGGTTTTGTTACTAACAACCTCGTTTGAATCTAGAGCATACCTCTCTACCGTCTGCTATTATCGTAAGGGATGATTCTTCATTCACATCCAAATTTTCCTGTCTGTTTCTCACACAGTCCTGTGGTTCTCTCTGGCATCTTTTCCTGCAAATTATTGGTAGCCGTCTTGTACAATAATGCTTAAGAAAATGTCGTACATGTTAATGGAAAGAATCGGCTATCGTGTCATTCTTCCTTTCATCAGCGAGCGGGTATCTGGGCCTTAGTCATTATGTGATCACAGTGTGGGTCAGTTTGCCAGAGCTCTCAAGGGGTAACAAAAACCTTTAAATAAGGAGGATTTCATGTGAAGGTGGAATCTATTAGAGAGCTTTCAAATGACGCTAGGCCAGTGAATTGGGATGTTACTATGCTCTGGCTTTCTTGTTGCCAGAGTGCAGCCAGTAGTGAAGAGATTTTGCTATCAGCCCCTCTCTCTCATAACTACCTTCCTTCCCAGCTCCATTTTTAGGGCAGTTGTTTGTAGAATAGTCATTACTCTGTTCAGAGAGAAACAAAGAGAACGGTTGTTAGCTTTGAGATTCTGGCCTTTATATCATTAGCCAAAGTGTACGGTTAGCTTACTTTCTCATTAGTTGTTTTTACCATACAGTAAAGATGGAACTTTGAGTGGAACTCATTATCACTGCTTTCTCTGAGTTGTAGCAGACCAACAATTTTGAATTATCTGAGGATTGCTGCTACATTAAATCCATTTTTGGAAGTGGGTAGGGATTGGTTTTTTTTTTTTCCATTTGAATTAGTTTATTTAGTCAATTTAGAACATCATTCTTTGGTTGCATTAATCACATTATTTCCCTCCCTCCCCACCAACCACCCTTCCCCGAGCTGACATGCAATTTCAATGGGTATTACATATGTCATTGATCAGAACCTATTTCCATGTTGATGTTTGCACTAGGATGTTCATTTAGAGTCTATATCCCCAATCATATCCCTTCGATCCATGTATTCAAGCAGTTGTTTTTCTTCTGTGTTTCCACTTCCACAGGTTTTTCTCTGAATGTGGATAGTGGTTTTTCTCATAGATCCTTCTGGGTTGTTCAGGATCACTGCATTGCCAGTAATGGAGAAGCCCATTACAATCAATTGTATGACAGTGTATCAGTCTCTGTATACAATGTTCTCCTGGTTCTGCTCCTTTCACTCTGCATCACTTCCTGGAGGTCATTCCAGTCTCCATGGAATTCCTCCACTTTATTATTCCTTTGAGCACAATAGTATTCCATCACCAACATATACCACAATTTGTTCAGCCATTCCCCAATTGACGAGCATCCCTTCATTTTCCAATTTTTGGTCACCACAAAGAACGCAGCTATGAATATTCTGATACATGTTTTTTTCCTTATTATCTCTTTGGGGTACAAACCTAGCTGTGCTATGGCTAGATCAAAGGGTAGACAGTCTTTTAGCACACTTTGGGCATAGTTCCAAATTGCCCTCCAGAATGGTTGGATCAATTCACAACCCCACCAGCAATGCATTTGCCACATCCCCTCCAACATTCATTACTTTCCTTTGCTGTCATGTTAGCCAATCTTCTAGGTGTGAGGTGATACCTCAGAGTTGTTTTGATTTGCATTTCTCTGCTTATTAGAGATTTGGAACACTTTTTCATGTGCTTTTTAATAGTTTTGATTTCTTTAACCAAAAATTGTCTGTTCATGTCTGTTGCCCATTTATCAACTGGAGAATGGCTTGATTTTTTTGTACAGTTGATTTAGCTTTTTATAAATTTGAGTACTTAGACCTTTGTGAGAGGTTTTTGTTATGAAGATTGTTTCCCAATTTGTTGCTTCCCTTCTGATTTTGGTTGCATTGGTTTTGTTTGTACAAAATATTTTTAATTTGATGTAATCAAAATTATCGATTTTACATTTTGTGATTTTTTTCTAACTCTTGCTTGGTCTTAAAGTCTTTCCTTTTCCAAAGATCTGACATGTATACTATTTTGTGTTCACATAATTTACTTATAGTTTCCTTCTTCATATTCAAGTCATTTACCCATTCTGAATTTATCCTGATGTAGGGTGTGAGATGTTGATTCGAGCCTAATCTCTCCCATACTGTCTTCCAATTTTCCTAGCAGTTTTTAATCAAATAGTGGATTTTGGTCCCAAAAGCTGGGATCTTTGGGCTTATCATAGACTGTCTTGCCGAGGTCACTTACCCCAGGTCTATTCCACTGTTCCTCCTTTCTATCTCTTAGCCAATACCATATTGTTTTGATGATCACTGCTTTATAGTATAGTTTGAGATCTGGGACTACAAGGCCACCTTCCTTTGTATTTTTTTTTCATTATTTCTCTGGATATCCTTGATCATTTGTTCTTCCAAATAAACTTTGTTATGGTTTTTTCTAAATCAGTAAAGAAATTTTTTGGAAGTTCAGTGGGTATGGCACTAAATAGATAAATAAGTTTGGGTAGGTTGTTCATTTTTATTATATTGGCTCATCCTACCCATGAGCAGTTAATGTTTTTCCAATTGCTCAAGTCCAGTTTTAGTTGTGTGGAGACTGTTTTGTAGTTGTGTTCATATAGTTCCTGTGTTTGTCTCAGGAGATAGATTCCTAGGTATTTTATTTTGTCTAAGGTGATTTTGAATGGGATTTCTCTTTCTACTTCTTGCTGCTGAGCTGTGTTGGAAATACATAGAAATGCTGATGACTTATGAGGGTTTATTTTGTATCCTGCAACTTTGCTATAGTTGTTGATTATTTTGATTAGCTTTTTGGTTGAATCTCTAGGATTCTCAAAGTAGACCATCATGTCATCTGCAAAGACTGATAACTTGGTCTTATATTTTTGTAAATATTTTTTAATTACAAAATATATTTTGTAAATATTCATCCATATCCTAGTTTGGTATATTTATTGCCATATATTTGGGCAAAGTAGTTTTTAATGGTTGCCTTAATTTCCTCTTCTTTGGAGGTGAGTCCCCCCTTTTCATCTTTGATGCTGTTAATTTGCCTTTCTTCTTTCCTTTTTTTAATTAGATTGACCAGTACTTTGTCTATTTTGTCTGTTTTTTCAAAGTACCAGCTTCTAGTCTTGTTTATTAGTTTAATAGCTCTATCACTTTTGATTTTATTAATTTATCCTTTAATTTTTAGGATCTCTAGTTTGGTTTTCTTCTGGGGATTTCTAATTTGTTTGCTTTCAAGTTTTTTGATTTGCATTTCCAATTCATTGATCTCTGCCCTCCCTAATTTGTTAATATATGCACTCAAGGATATGAATTTTCCTCTGATTACTGCTTTGGTTGCATCCCATAAGGTTTGAAAAGGATGCCTCACCATTGTCATTTTCTTTGATGAAATTATTAATTGTTTCTATGATTTCTTTTCTAACTAACCAATTTTTAGAGTATCATATTATTTGATTTCCAATTACTTTCCGATTTGGGTCTCCGTGTACCCTTACTGATCATTATTTTTATTGCCTTATGATCTGAAAAGTTTGCATTTATTATTTGTGCTTTTCTGCATTTGTATGCCATGTTTCTGTGACCTAGTATATGTTCTATCTTTGTGAATGTGCCATGTGGTGCTGAGAAGAAGGTGTATTCCTTTTTGTCCCTATTTATTTTTCTCCATATGTCTTTTAACTCTAATTTTTCTAAGATTTCATTCACATCTTTTACTTCTTTTTTATTTATTTTTTGATTTTATTTGTCTAAATTTGATAGAGGTTGGTTCAAGTCTCCCACTAATATGGTTTTACTGTCTATTTCTTCCTTCAGTTCTCCTAGTTTTTCCATTAGAAATTTGTGTGCTATACCATTTGGTGCATACATGTTGATTAGTGATAATTCCTCATTGTCTATTCTCCCTTTTAACAGAATATATTTACCTTTCCTATCCCTTTCGATCTGGTCAATTTTTGCTTTGGCTTTGTCAGATATCATGATTGCAACTGCTGCCTTCTTTCTATCAGTTCAGGCCCAGAAGGTCTTACTCCATTCTTTAATTCTAACCTTGTGAGTATCAAACCACCTCATATGTGTTTCTTGAAGACAACATATGGTAGGGTTTTGGATTCTAATCCATTCTGCTATTCGTCTACGTTTTATAGGTGAGTTCATCCCATTCACGTTCAAAGTTATTATGATTGTCACTTGTGGATTCCCTGACATTTTGATATCCTCCCCTAATTCTGAGCTTTCTTCTTTAGCTATATAACCTTTTAAACCAGTGATTTACTTTAGATTAGTCCCCCTAGTCCCCTCCCTTGATATGCTTCCCTTTCTAGTCCCTCCCTTTTTGTTCCCTTCCCCTTCTCCTTCCCTCCCTTTTTATACTCCCTCCTCCCTCCCCCCCCTTAATTTCCCCATCTCTCTTACCCTGTTGGATAAGATAAAGTTCAAGATCCCAATGGATCTAGATGTTCTATGCTCTCAGAGTTGATTTCACTGAGAATAAAGTTTAAGTAATACCAGTTAGCACTTTCTTCCTTTCCTCCCTATAGGAAATTCCTTCCCCTCCCCTTCCCATGTGTATCTTTGTGTGAGAAAGATTATTCTATTTAGTTTTTTTCCATTTCTTGAAGTATATCTTAGTACCATCAACGATTCACCCCCTCCTTTTTTCTTTCTTTCAGCCCCCTTTTCTCCATATTGTCTTAATGCCCCAATCATTCCCTATGTGTGATTCTTCTAACTACTCTAATGATGCATACAATTTTTGAGAGTTACACATTACATTTTCCCCACATATTAATATATTAGTATGTGGGGATATATATATATATATATATATATATGTATATATAACTTGATATAAATGTAGTCCTTATAGAACAGAGTTTGAATAAAAGAAAAAGATATCATTTTTCTCCTTTTCCCTTTCCTTCATATTTACCTTTTCAAGTTTTCCTTGCTCTTTGTGTTTGGATGTCGAACTTTCCACAGAGCTGGTCTTTTCTTTGCAAAAACTTGGAAATATTCTATTTTGTTGAATGCCCATACTTTCCTCTGGAAGTATATAGTCAGTTTTGATGGATAGCTGATTCTTGGTTGAAGACCCACCTCTCTTGCCTTTCTGAAAATCATGTTCCATGCCTTAAGGTCGTTCAGAGTGGAAATTGGAAGGTCTTGTGTGACCCTGATTGGCATTCCTTCATATCTAAATTATCTTTTTCTGGCTTCTTGTAAGATTTTTTCTTTTGCTTGAAAGCTTTGGAATTTGGCAATTACATTTCTGGGAGTTGTCTTTTGGGGATTTAGTGTAGAGGATGTTCTGTGAACTCTTTCAATGCCTACATTGCCCCCTTGTTCTAAAATCTCTGGTAGGTTTTCTTTGATGATATCTTGTATTATGATGTCGAGATTACTATTTATTTCTGACTTTTTATTCTCAGACTGTCACCTTGTGAGTGAGATTTTTTATGTTATATTCTAATTTCTTAGTCTTTTGGCTTTGCTTTATTAATTCTTGCTCTTTTGCAAGATCATTGTCTTCTAGTTGCCTTATTTCCTTTTCCTTTTCAGTTTGTTCTATCCTGTTATTTGAGACCTCAAGCTGTTTGTGTAGTTGCGTTTTTTTGTGCTTCTGATTGCTGAGTTCCTTTTGCATTATTTTCCATTTTTCCTGCCAGAAGACTTCCATCTTTTTGATAACTTCCAATTTAAATTTTTCAAGAGCTTGTGGACAATTTCCATTTCTTTTGGAAGGTTTTGGAGCATTTGTTTGTGCTTCCTCTTCTGCTATTTCCTCTGTTTTTTTTTTGTGTTTTCCCTCCATAAAATGTATCCAAAGTCACCCCCTTCTTCTTGCTTTTCTTGGTGTTGGGGTTCTTGGGTACAGTTTGCCATCTCTGTGTTTTGTTTGTTTTTTTCCTCCTTCCTCCCCTTTCCAGTCCGAAATCTGAATGAGAAGTACTTGCCTTCAGTATAAGGTCTAATGGCCAAGGCTTTAGTCTCAGGCTAATTTTAGGTTCTCTGCAGCTGCACTGTCTTCCTGGGAAGGTCCAAGGATTGCCCTCCCCTGCCTGCCGGCGTTTCGGGAGTTAGTGCTCTCAGGTGAAAGTCTTTGGTGGTCTTAGCTAACTCCCAAGACCTGTAGGTGCCCCTTTCTCACGTCAGGGGATCCCTTTGCGCACTCAGTGATTACAGCGCGCTAGTTCTGGATGCCTGAGATCTGTGCTCCCCTAGGTCGTCTGCCGGGGTTTTGGGTGTTAGTACTCTCAGGAGAAGGACCTTATCTTATTCAGGTCCCCAGTCCTGGGGCTGCCTGTTGTTCAGTCCTGGGGTGCCCCTCCCTCACTTGTTGATTCTGGACAGTGCTGACTTTAACGCTGGCTCTGGCTGTTTGTTGGGGGATGGGAGGGTGGGTCAGCTTTTTGTTCCCTTATATTGTGGAGGTGCCGGAATCCCACCTACCTTCAGAGCTTCACCTTTTTGTGGGGTCTATCCGTTCTTATGAGGATGGTTGTTTTTTTATTTTGGGAGGGTCTTTTGCGGTCGTCTGTGTCATTGGGTCTGAGGAGAGGAAGCAAGCCATGTCTACTCTGCAGGCATGCTTACCCTGAAGTCCTCAGATGCATATCATTTTAACTTATTGAGTTTTAAAAAAAATTTTGTTGTTGTTTTCTTTTGTTTTTCTTTTTTCCCTCTTTTTTAATTACATTTTGATGATTCTCTTGAATTCTATGCTTGGATGTCAAATTTTCTGTTCAGGTCTTGTCTTTTCTTTACGAATGCTTGGAATTCTTCTATTTTGTTGAATTACCATACTTTCCCCTGTAAGAATATAGTCAGTTTTGATGGGTATTTGATTCTTGGTTGTAGACCTAGTTCCCTTGCTTTCGAGAATATCATATTCCATGCCTTTTGGTCCTTCAGTGTGGATGCAGCCAGATCCTGCGTTATCCTCACTATGTTTCCATGTTATCTGATTGGCTTGTTCTTGGCAGCTTGTAATATCTTTTCTTTGGTCTGATAGTTTTTGAATTTGGCTATAACATTCCTGGGTGTTGTCTGTTGGTGATTAAGTACAGGAGGTGATCTGTGGATTCTTTCAATCTCCACTTTCCCCTCTTGTTCTAGGATATCGGGGCAGTTTTCCTGAATAATTTCCTGTAATATTATGTCCAGGATTTTTCTTTTGTCATGGTCTTCTGGTAGACCAATGATTCTTAAATTGTCTCTACTTGAACGATTTCCTAAATTGTCTGTTTTGTGAATGAGATGCTTCCTCCACTTTATTATTCCTTTGAGCACAATAGTATTCCATCACCAACATATACTACAATTTGTTTAGCCATTCCCCAATTGAAGGACATCCCCTCATTTTCAAAATTTTTGCCACCACAGAGAGCAGCTATGAATATTTTTGTACAAATCTTTTTCCTTATTATCTCTTTGGGGGGTACAAACCCAGCAGTGCTATGGCTGGATCAAAGGGTAGACAGTCTTTTATCGCCCTTTGGGCATAATTCTAAATTGCCCTCCAGAATGGTTGGATCAATTCACAACTCCACCAGCAATGAATTAATGTCCCAACTTTGCCACATCCCCTCCAACATTCATTACTTTCCTTTGCTGTCATGTTAGCCAATCTGCTAGGTATGAGGTGATACATCAGAGTTGTTTTGATTTGCCTTTCTCTAATTATAAGAGATTTAGAACACTTTTTCATGTGCTTTTTAATAATTTTGATTTCTTTTTTTGAAAATTGCCTATTCATGTCCCTTGCCCATTTATTAATTGGAGAATGGCTTGATTTTTTGTACAACTGGTTTAGCTCTTCATAAATTTGAGTAACTAGACCTTTGTCAGAGGTTTTTGTAATGAAGATTACAAAAATCTGTCGTAAAATGTGTCGTAAAATGAATTTGGTAGGACTCCTTATTTGCTTATTCTGCCAAATAGTTTGTATAATATTGGGATTAGTTGTTCCTTGAATGTTTGATACAATTCATTTGTGAATCCATCTGGACCTGGGGATTTTTTTCTTAGGGAGTTTTTTGATGGCTTGTTCAATTTCTTTTCTGATATGGTATTGTTTAGGTAATTTATTTCTTTCTCTGTTGGTCTAGGCAATTTATATTTTTCTAAGTATTCATCCATATCACCTAGATTGCCATATTTGTTGCCATATAAATGGGCATAATAATTTTTAATGATTGCCTTAATTTCCTCTTCATTAGAGGTGAGGTCTCCCTTTTCATCTTGGATACTTTCAATTTGTTTTTTTTTTTCATTCCTTTTTTTAATTAGACACACTAGTACTTAGTCTATTTTATTTGTTTTTTTTTCCAAAGTACCAGCTTCTAGTCCTATTTATTAAATCAATAGTTCTTTCACTTTCAATTTTATTAATTTCTCCTTTGATTTTTAGGATCTCTAATTTAGTCTTCATCTGAGGATTTTTAATTTGTTCACTTTCTAGTTTTTTAATTTGCATGCCCAATTCATTGACCTCTGCCCTTCTTAATTTGTTAATATATGAACTCTAGGATATAAATTTCCCCCTGAGTACTACTTTGGCTGCATCCCATAGGCTTTGAAAGGATGTCTCAACATTGTCATTTTCTTCAATGAAGTTATTAATTATTTCTATGATTTGTTTTTTAACCAGTTTTGGAGAATCGTATTGTTTAATTTCCAATTAATTTTTGATTTATCTCTCCATGTATCCTCACTAATTATTATTTTCATTACATTGTGATCTGAGAAAGTTGAATTTATTATTTCTGCTCTTTTCTACTTGTTTGCAATGTTTTTATGCCCTAATATATTGTCAATTTTTGTGAATGTACCATGTGCTGCTGAAAAGAAGGTATATTCCTTTTTGTCCCTATTTATTTTTCTCCACATGTCTACTAACTCTAATTTTTCTAAGATTTCATTCACTTCTCTTACGTCTTTCTTATTTTTTGGGGGGTTTGATTTATCTAGTTCAGATAGAGGAAGGTTCAGGTCTCTCACAAGTATAGTTTTTCTATCTATTTCATCCTTCAGCTCCACTATTTTCTCCTTTAGAAATTTGGATGCTATGCCATTTGGTGCATACATGTTGAGTATGGATATTTCCTCATTGTCTACGCTGCCTTTTATCAGGATGTAATTACCTTCCTTATGTCTTTTAACTAGAGTTATTTTTACTTTGGCTTTGTCAGATATCATGATTGTGACTCCTGCCTTCTTTTTATCAGTTGATGCTCAATAGATTTGGCTCTATCCTCTTACTTTCACCTTATGCGTATCTATCTTCCTCATCTGTGTTTCTTGTAAACAGCATACGATAGGGTTTTGGAATCTAATCTACTCTGCTATTCGCTTGCATTTTATGGGTGAGTTCATTCCGTTCATATTCAGAGTTATGATTACTAGAGCATTTAGATTTCTACTCCTAGTCCTGCCTTTTCTTCTTTCACTATTTCCTTCTACATTAATGGTCGTTTTTAATCAGCTCCCCTAGTTCCCACCCTTATTTTACTTCCCTTTCTACTCCCCTCCCTTGTTATCCCCACCTTATTTTCCCTGTAGTCTTTCTAAAATCACTCCCCCACCTTCTCCCTCCCTTGTACTGCTTCCCTCCCCACCAGTCCATTTATTACCCTTCTACTCCTCTATAGGAGGCAAATCTATTGTCTATCCCAATGGATTGGATTGTTCTTCCCTCTTTGGGTCAATTTCAAAGCATGAAAGAGTTGAGCATTTCCTATCTCCAATCTCTTTACCCTTCCAGTGTATTGATGTTCTCCCCCCTCCCACCATGAGCTTCTTTGTGACATATAAATTTACCCCCATTTGTTTCTTTTCCCATTTCTTTTAGTATTAACCTCTTTTTTTAGCTCTAGTTGTATATGTATATATATATATATATATACACACGGTATATGTATTTATGCATGCATATATCTATATACCTATTTATGTCTTGTCCTTTCATCCTATACAGTTTGTCACTGTTCCCTCTAAGTGTAGTTCTTCTAGCTACCCAGGTGATAACAACCTATGACCTCTACTCTTATAGGGATATGTATCATTTTAACTTATTGAGTCTCTTAAAATTTTTTTGTTTTGTTTTGTTTTTCTTTTTTTTCTCTTTTTTAATTACCTTTTGATGATTCTCTTGAGTTCTATGCTTGGACGTCAAATTTTCTGTTCAGGTGTGGTCTTTTCTTTACAAATTCTTGGAATTCTTCTATTTTGTTGAATGACCATACTTTCCCCTGTATGAATATAGTCAGTTTTGCTGGGTAATTGATTCTTTGTTGTAGACCTGGTTCCCTTGCTTTCCAGAATATCATATTCCATTCCTTTTGGTTCTTCAGTGTGGATGCAGCCAGATCCTGCATTATCCTCACTGTGGTTCCGTGGTACCTGAATGACTTCTTCTTGGCAGCTTGTAATATCTTTTCTTTGGTCTGATAGTTCTTGAATTTGGCTATAACATTCCTGGGTGTTTTCATTTGGGGATTAAGTACAGTAGGTGATCTGTGGATTCTTTCAATCTCTACTTTTCCCTCTTGTTCTAGAATATCGGGGCAGTTTTCTTGGATAAATTCCTGTAGTATTGTGTCCAGGCTTTTTCTTTTGTCATGGCCTTCTGGTAGACCAATGATTCATAAATTGTCTCTCCTGGAATGATTTTCTAAATCCTGTTTTGTGAATGTGATGCTTCACATTTTCCTCAATTTTTTCATTCTTTTGGTTTTGTTTTATAGTGTCCTGTTGCCTTGTGAGGTCACTTAATTCTAATTGTATTCTGGTTCTTAAAGACTGGATTTCATCCCTGGCTTTTTGGTCATCCTTCTATTTCTGATCTGATGTTCTATGGATATCATCTTTCATCCTCTTTACCTCATCTTTCATCTCCTTTGCCTCATCTTTCATGTCCTTTGCCTCATTTTCTAGCTGGTTGATTTTGGCTTTCAAGACACTATTTTCATGTTTTAGTTCAAGTACCTCTGTTTCAAGATGACTTATCTTACTTTTTAAGTTTTTTTTCCCAATTGTCTTCAGACTCTCTTAATTGCGTTTTGAGTTCTTCCACAGCTTGTATCCAATTTGATGGGATTTCTGTTTTATTGTTTGCTGATCTCTCCCCCTATGTTGTGTTTGCTGACTAGAGGCTGTCTGTTGTAATTTCTTTCTTCTTTTTCTGTTGTTTCCTCTAATTCACCCCTTCTTTACTCCCCGTATTTGTCTTTGCTCTTGCTCCTCTCATTTTTTTGGTTTTGGGGGCTTCTGTCTGTCTCCCCTCTTGGAGCTTTAACAGGAGATCTCTTGGTGTAGTCTCTGGTGGAGGTTTGTCGGGGTTTGAGTTTCCCTCAAAATGATTTTAATTTTTGTATGTTGTGTGAAAGCAGACTGCTCCCTAATTGGTTTTGTTCCCTTTTTGTTTCCTTATCCCAAGGTTGCTGTATTTTCCCCTTGCAAGAATGTATGCATCTTTAGTCTATTATGTTTGATATAATCCATTGGGGATACTGGTCTCCCAAAAGATCACAGTGTGGTATGTGAGGTTTAAAATATTGTGGCTGGGGGAACTGCATTCTCCAGTGTGCCCGAGGGGCCCCCCTACTTCCTGGCATGGGATTGGTCTTTAATTAGATCAATACCTTTCTAGGGAGGGGCCATATACCCCACTTCTGGATGCAGGATTGGTCCATATAAGGACCAATCCTGGACCAAGGAGGGAACTTTGAATCGGAGAAGGTTGAGTGTGTCCAAAATCCTGAGCCCGGCACAGCTTTGACTCCCTCAAAGCAAGGTACTCCCTCTAGACTAGCACCCTTGCCAGAGATCCCAGCCACTGCTGGAGGCTGTGGGTGGGGGAGGGAACCTGGGACCTTCCTTCTTCCTTTCCCTTAAACTCATGTGTTCTCGAATTCAGGCGTTTGGGGGAGCGGCGTACCTTTTAAGTTGAGTTCAGCAGTAGGGTCTCTTAGCTCTGTCCCATTGTTAGGTTTGGTTTTCAGTCCCCTAGGAGCATTAGCTTTATAATCGGTGAGGAAGGGTTTTCAGAGGTCTGAACTTTCACTGCCTCTAAGCTGCCATCTTCTCTCCTAAGTTGATTATTATCTATATTTATTTACTTCATTTCACTTCCAGAAATGTTTGCAGATAGTTCAGTAAATAAACCGGCATGATTAGATAGTAGTTTTTAAAAATAACTATAGTACTTTAAGAAAAAAATCACATTTTAAGAATACCTGTTCCTAGTCAAAGTCTATTTTAAAAGTTGATATTTAGAACTTTAGTCATAGACATAGAAATCATCTAGTCTAGTCCTTTCATTTCAAAGTGGAGAAATTGAGTTCTTTAGAGGGGAAGAAAGTCAACCAAGACCATAGAACTAGTTAGAAGAAGAGTCAGAACTGGAACCCAAACCTTTAACGCCAGGGCTTATTTCTGTTGTACCAGTATCTTCCTATATAGTTCCCTTGGGAGTGATGTAGGTATGATTTTTGTCATCTTAAAGTAGTTCCAGTTATCTGGGTGGTATGATATTTTTGCCTGCATATCTTTAGCTTCAGTTCAGTATTTCTTGAGACAGAGAGAGAGAGAGAGAGAGAGAGAGAGAGAGAGAGAGAGAGAGAGAGAGAGAGAGAGAGAGAGAGAGAGAGAGGCAGACAGACAGACAGACAGACAGAGAGAGACAGAGAGAGAGAGAGAGACAGAGACAGAGTCAGAGAGAGAAAGAGAGAGAGAGAGAGGGAGGGAGAGAGGGAGAGAGAGAGAGAGAGAGAGAGAGAGAAAGAGAGAGAGAGAGAGAGAGAGCGAGCAATACAGCCCTCATGTTTTCAGATATAGGAATAGTTAGCAGAGATCATTATAGGATTCAGTCACATGTTCATTTAATTGGGTATATGTAGTAAGTGAAGCGTAACAATTCTCATTTTGTTTATTTTTAAGCTGTTCTTATTTAGAATTTTATTGGATTCTAATATGGAATGTTGATGAAATTGAAAACTTCTTTGAACCCACATGGAGTTTAACCAAAATTCTTAGTTTAGACAGTAATTTACCTTAGCTTAAATGAAGAAAGGTTGGGATTTGGATTAGATTGTGTGATGCGCCTATTGTGTGAGGCTCATTCCTCACTTTAGCATTCCCCTGCTTGAATAATTTAATAACTGATGAAGAAAATATTCAGAAGGTCTCTGACTGGAACTGGGACTCAGTAGTCATTAGGATGGCACTGAAGGGGGGCAGCTGGGTGGCTCAGTGGATTCAGAGTCAGGCCTAGAGACGGGAGGTCCTGGGTTCAAATCTGGCCTCAGACACTTCCCAAAAGTTTGACCCTGGGCAAGTCCCTTGACCCCCATTGCCTAGCCCTTACCACTCTTCTGCCTTGGAGCCAATACACAGTACTGACTCCAATACAGAAGGTAAGGGTTTAAAAAAAAAAAGGAAGGCACTGAAGAATATACTAAATTGTGCAATTAGACTTCCAGTTTTAAAAGTTGGTCATACTTTGTGTTTTGCACAAACTCTCAATGTTGTTTTATGTGTCCTGTGATATATGAATGGGAGACATGGGATACGTATATGCTATAGCTAATGTGCTTCAAGAATCATTGGATTTGTAGGCTATGCTTTATTGGCATTTCTCTTATTAAAGGAATAATTTGTTTATTGAAGTAATGACTTCTGTTTTCAAGAGGTATTTATAAATCAAAGTGGTTTTGAGGTTGGCAGAGTGATTCATTGCTTTTTTGTTCCTATGATTACTTTTTTTCAGCTTTTGATGCAAAGAGCCCTTGATGTGGACAGCTAACTAAGCATTATGTTTAGAAGGCACTGCATAGGAGAGATGTGGTGGGGAAAAGTTCACAAGAACCGTCTCCTGACTATAGTGGGAGGGTGAAACAGACAACATGGAGTCAAGGATGAGTCAAAGGCTACAAACCTGGGCATGTGGCCTATGAGAATGGCAGTACCCTAAAGGGGACAAAACCAGGAAGATTGGAAGAGGGCTACATATAAGCAGAAAGAGTATGAATTCTGATTGGACACAGAGTTTGAGGTTTCGGTGTCATCTGAAATTGTGGAACTGAAGTAAGTTTAGAAGTTAGAGAATGAGTTAAGGCCCAGATAATATAGGTTTGGCTTCATCAGTATAGATGTGATAGTTAAATCCATGGGAACCAATGAGCACGTGCCTCATTGACTATGCTGTGACTGTACAAAGAACATCCTCCTGCTCAAAGACCTGCAGGTATGAACTCCTCAGCCTGGCCTTTAAGCTCCTCCACAGAGTTCTTCCATTTGCCTTTTTAGCTTTGTTTCATGCTGTTCTCTAGACTTTCCAGCCAAACTGGTGGCTGGTTTCCCTAAACATTACACTTAGTCTGCCATCTCTTTGCATTTAGACAATGTGACATAATTAATAGAACAGTGGACTTAGACTTAGTAAGCCCTAGGTTCGAATCTTCCAAGACACTGAGCTCTGTGAATCTGAACAAGCCACTTACTGTCTCTAAAAAGAGACTTAGGAAAGATTATTTTTCTAAACTGCACCCCAAATTAGTTAATGAGTTTCTTTTTTTTTTTTTTAGTTTTAGAGTTAGAAGGGACCCTAGAGTCATTGAATCTGAACTCCTTTCTGAAGCATGAATACCCTGTAGAGCATATTGGTCATCTAACCGCTATTTGAATACCTTCAGGGATAGGAGCCCGTACCTGTCAAGCCATATTCATTTATAAACAGTTCTTATTATTAGGAAAGTACAATTAGAATCTGGAAGAGAAGATTCAAATTCAAGTCATTGTGACGGCTGTCCTGTTCACTATGCTATGCTGTCTCTCTTTTCAACATATGTTTTGAAAGTATTTTCAGTAAATGGATTCTTGCTAGCAGCTTTTCTGGGTTCTAAGACTGATGTGTAAATTCTTCCTTGCTGAAAATAGTCCCTGCAACATTTTCCAAATGATTTGAACCTCTGTCATCACCCT
Source organism: Monodelphis domestica (assembly GCF_027887165.1). Classification (NCBI taxonomy): domain Eukaryota; kingdom Metazoa; phylum Chordata; class Mammalia; order Didelphimorphia; family Didelphidae; genus Monodelphis; species Monodelphis domestica. Next base: position 492,191,408 of record NC_077229.1, on the reverse strand, counting down.
AAAATTATACCATCAAAAATTCAATATGCCAGTCCGTTATACCTAGAATGTCAAAAACGTAGTATTTAAATTAATTTTTACATTGTGGCACAGTGTTGTATTTCATTCTTTCAGTTTTGGGAGTTTACATGTTTGTTTAATAGCCTCTGAAAATCATTGGTTCAGATTTGTGAGTTATTGAGTGATGTTATTGTGAGTTATGTGAGTGAAGTTATTGAAAAACTTAAAGTTTTCATAGTTGTACACTGTAGCCCTGATCAACAAAGCCCATCCAAATAAGTGCTGTCTTGAGGGCTCCTAGAGAAGAAATGCCATCTTTGTGATGCTTTGTGAAGGTGGGCACAAGTGGTGGACTCTGGGATGTCAGTAATCTTTATGAAATCATTTTATTGTGTGTATATATATATATATACATATATATATATATATATATATATATATATATAGTATATACAAGCTCGTCAGTTTATTTTTAGGGGTTTGTTTTTATCCTTACTTGTGATTTTATTGGCATAGGGAACTTTTCATGAAGAAATTCCCTTTACCAGGGCAGATATACAACTTTTTCCTCCCTGCCTTCAAGGTTCTTACATTCTATTGAAAAGAAACAACAGCTGCAGAGATAAAATATCATAAAGTATATACAAAGCATTTGAACACATACAGGTATATTTAAGTATACATATATATGTATATATGCACATCTTTACACATACACCGCACACAATTTCTTTTTATTCAATTCCTCCCTCCTCTCCCCACAGAAAGCATCATCCGGCAAACAGTTCTGTAAATGTAGATTATATCTTTTGTATTTCTACTTCTCAGTTCATTCTCTAGAGGGGAACATCTACAAGTTATTCTTCACATGGCAAATCTGTAGCTGTATATAATGTTCTCTTGGTTCAATTCATTTCACTGCAACTCTGTTTTTAAGTTACTATCAATTGTGACGGGCTCAGGGTCACAGTTTGTGGCAGAGGCAAGACCTGAACCTGGATTTTCTTCTCTTCAGGGCTACCCATCTACAATGTCATGCTATCTCTCCCATTTTCTTTATGTGAACTAGAAGTGAAGATTGCTGTTCTATTCTAATGTGAAGAAAATAATTACTTGCCCTTTGCTTTTTGATGCTTTTGAAGGGATCAGCGCTTTGATTGAGTTACCCAAGAACTGTGTCGCAGCAGCAGTTGGCAAAGAACTGAGTGAGTATTTGGCCCGCCCTTCTTGTTGTTGTTGTTTTGTCTGTTCCTTTTCCTCCTCCTTTCTTCTTCCTTCTCTTTCTCCATTCTGTCGCACATACAGTAGCCATCAATGCAGTACAGACTATGGGAGAAACTAAGGGACGCAGACTATTTCAGAATAAGTTTTGTTTTATTTTTCCCTGGAATGACTTTTTCCACTTAGTTCCTTGTGATGCGCCATGTTAATTGCGTTGCTTCATGTCAGTCACTCCACAGGCATTGATCAATCACTTTGTGCAAAGCACATTAAGTTCTGCTTAGCTGGGTGACTCAATATGTAATTTGTCCATAGAAGTCATATTCAGAAACTCCCCGGAGCATCTCAGCGTATTTCTAGGACTTCTGGGAGCAGTATGGTACTTCTTTTCATGTTCTATTTTTCTTTTCACTTTTAGATAAAGTATTTCCACTAAGGTTTCATAGAGTAGTGAATAGAGAGCTGGTCCAAGAGCCCTATTCCTGTCTCTAACATACACTAACTGTGGGACGTCATGCCCTGAGCCGTTCTCTAAGTCCTACAGAGCCAGTGCTGATTTGTATGTTTTCTCACATGGAAATTCCTGCTTTCAGTGACAGTAGAAGGCTAGCATAGATATGTTTTCAATTATTGCTTCCTATTTCAAAACTGTTCATGTTAGATTGGTATTTTCACATATCTTTATTAGAGAATTCGCTAGCAACAATGAAGACCCAGAGGAAATGAGCATATAAACAGTTGGGATAACTAGGTGAGGTAGAGAGCCAGGCCTGGAGACAGGAGGGCTTGGGTTCAAGTTTGAACTCAGACACTTTGTAGCTATGTGACCCTGGGCAAGTCACTTAACCCCAGTTGTCTAATACTTTCTACTCAAGGCAGAAAGTAAGGGTTTAAAAAAAAGTAGATTTGCTATTTGATCAGTAATTAGATTTTATCTTCCTTGAATTTAATGATTTAATCCAGATCCTTTTCACTTTTTTCTTTAAGTCATTTTTAGGTTGATAGCATCTACAGACGAATCCTTAGGCTGGGATGTTCAGGAGGTTAAACGCCTCCTTGATCACCAGGATAATATCCTCTCGTTAGTTAATATCAATGGTAAGTTAATCATGTCTATTCTTTTTAAAACAGATACACATGTGTGTTATGATACTCATTTGTATATACATTCAGGTTCTGGAATACTAAATATGACGGTAATGCTTTTAATGGCTTTGGAAGGGATCAGCAGCCTCTTCTAGGCCTGAGGACTTTTAGTGGCACTGAGTTACTACTAAAAGGCTTAAGACGGGCAATGGAGATGCTGAGGGATTTGAAAGGAAAAAGGGACAGTAAAGAAAAGTTGTCTAGAAGTCACTCAGCGGCCTTACTTCACCCCTGGCTCTATAATTTGGCCCATTTACAATCAGGATTTATTTCCAGTTATAAACGTTTTGAGAAAAATTAGTGCTCTAAGTTCAAACACCCCTCAAGTCAGTGACTGTTTTCTGGTGTAATCCCTGGAGAATGCTCTCAGTACGGCATTAAATTTCAGGTGAAGAGCTACCAAACCTTGATCATCCCTGGGCATCTGTATGGCTTGGGAGATATGGACCTGCCTTGGGAATATGTTAAACTTCTTGTGCGGTCTTCTTGTCCCCCGAAACTCTCCTTAACATCGGCTGGCCACCTCTGAGTTCTGGGCAATAGTTCACCTATGCTCTGGGCAGGCTCCTGGGTATATGGCCTCTGACAGGAGACTGTAAGATGGGTGTTGGAGATTTGTGTTGCAGCCTAGGAATCGGTAAAACAGCATGACAACAGCCTGATCTTAGCAGTAACAGATCCCTTGGCCCTTTTAAACAGAAGCTTTTATTCAGGCCCTGAGATGAGAACAATGACCATTGAACATGAACTGTAGCTGCAAATTCAAGTACAGGGTATCCCAAAATTTTGCACTAAACCTCTTGGGACACTGTAGTTTTTTCATGGGTGCAGTATTGAAAATATGAAGTCATAATTTGTCTTTGCAGCCACATGTTCACACCACGGTAGTTTTCTGCCCAGCTCAGGGTTCCCTAGTCTCAGTCCTTGCAAAATTTGAAACCCAAACCTAGCCAGGGACCAGATTGCTTATGAGGATGTAGTCAGTGGCAACTTGGAAGTTCCCTTTGTTTCCTTCTGGGGAGAACTTGTTTTCGCCCTAGGAATTTTCCCTGTGGTTTCTTGCATGGAGGATAACACTGGTTAGCAGGTTTCTCAGGAGATCCTGCTCCCCCGAGCCTCCTGAGCAGATAGATCCTAAGTCCTTTGTCCCCCGGCTAATGATGGAAGCACAACAGTGTTATGGCTCATTACACTGGTCATGCAGAGTTGTCCTTTTTTAAAGCTCTGAAGCCTTGCTATTGCTGAACCAGCCCTGTTACCTAAATCAAGTTGATGAGATGTTACTGATGTAGGCTGCTCTCAATTCTGTCCCTCTCTTTGGATGTGTGATGTGCAGAGAAGCCTGTAACAGTGTCATTAAGAAAACATTCTTCATATGCTTCCCTGCTACATGCTTTATTTGAGGAAAAATGCAAGATCAAAAGTCTTTTTTAAGAAATCATAACTGGAATTGCAGATGGATCCTTTTATTCAGCAATCTCAAGTTTAGACAATCATGCTATATATATTTTTTTAAAAAGGTGGCAGCTGACCAGGTCCCTAGTTACAAAGATAACCCTGAATGAGCACATTGTCTTAGCTTTTAAATTTGAAAACAATTTGATGATGGCATTAACTCTTCGTCAAAGGTCAGCTACGACTGCTTCTCAATTAGACATCACACTACGGGATCTGTAACCTTGAGAGAGGTGTCTTGTAAAGGTCCGTTCCTCGGACGGCCTTCATTGCTCTTTCTAGGGTTCCTTAGTACTAAGGGGTCTGGTATTGGTCTGTGACCAGGGGAATTTGTCAGTAAAGTATCTCCTAGGACGTGGAGCATCTGAGGAGGAGACAACAAGTTAAGTAGACCTACCTCCAAGAAAGTCACTAGAATTGCTTGGGTATTGTGAGTATCTTAATAACTGCAAGTGTTCTTAAATCTCATTCAGTATAGCAAATATTAAGCACCTACTTTGTGCAGGGCACTAAAATATACCATTGTAACTAAAAATATGAGCATGTGCATCGTGAACCTTTCCATTGTGGAAGCTGTAAGCAAATATTGGTAGTCTTCTGTTAAGGGGAGCTGACTGTTGTTTTTGCCTTGCTCCTAGCCATGCCCAAGTCATATAATGACTTCACTCTCCTTTCTAAGCTTTGAGATTGGTGAAATCAGAAATAACTGAGAAAAAAAGGTTTGAGTTTCTGAACATATCAGTTTATCAAGGAAAGCATGCTACTTGCATAACAGATCGGGACTGGACCTCCTCCGCTTGGCACTGGACCCCACATATGGGGGGAGGCAGATTTTAATGCTTTTAAAAGAAAACAGTTAACAGTTTATAAACCAAGGTACAAGATTAGATCACCTGATTCCTATTTGAAAGAAAAGTGATGAATTTTCCAACTTGGGAGATGGGGAAGAGTGAGTTTCAAGCAAGTTGGGAGAGGGGGAGAGCCAGCAGGTAGGTTTTTCCAGATGTGAGATAAGATGTCACTCAAATTCCCATTGGCAAGCAAGTAGAATTTATAAGAAAATGAAATTTGGGTCTCAAAATGGAGTCTGTTTTACAAGATGAATAGTTTGGTTCCCACAGTTCCCACCACTCTCTCAGCTTTTTAGACTTTGTTCCCTTTTCTATGTTCTGTGGACCAGCTAAAATGGTCACCTTATTGATTCTCACACAGGACATTCCATTTCTTATCTTTATACCTTTGCACAGGTTTACTCTGCCTAAAATGTACTGTTCCTCTTGGCATCTCTTGCTTTCTTCAAAGCTCAGCTAAAGTGGCACTCCTCCATGGGATCTCTTCTGATGCCCCCAGATGCTGGTGCTTCTTCCCTTTGAAATCACCTTAAATTTGCTACATGCTACTTTTATATATACATGTGTTTCCTCTAATGGAATATAGGCTCTTTGATGGCAGGAATTCTTTCATTTTAGTCTTTTGTGTCCTTAGTGCCTAGTACAATGCCTGGCACGCATTGGGGGCCTTAATAAATACCTGCTAATTTATTGATTTAATTTTGTTCTTGTGAGAGTAGATTCCACATAGAAGCATTCACAATGTGACTTTTGACTCTATAATAGAGGTTGTTTGAAAATTGTTAAATGTCAGGCTAGGAGTATAAATAATACACACAATGACAATAACAGTTGGGATGCCAGCTTTCCTTGTCAATGAGAAATTCCAGCTGGATATTTAGTACCTTGTCTGTTGTGTAGACAAAGAGCATGCCATATAACATATTGACCCACCATGATTCCAGATGACCAATCGTGCAGTAACCCATCCCTGACTGAGAAGGACATGGCTATTGTGTGTGTGAATTTATTAAGCTTGTTACTCTGTGTATTTGTTATAGAAGTGTCTTTTCTTCTTTTCAGAAGAAAGGGAGAAGTGGGAAGGAGAAAAATGTTCATTTGTTGAAAAAAATTTTTTAAATAAAAAAAGAAAAACACATTATACTACTCAGAGAACAATTCTGTGCTATAGATTTGGCTGCTGGTTCTGAGTTTTTGAAATTAAGAAAAGGATCATTTTGTAGTTCAGAAGATCCTACATTGAAACCTAGAAGAGAACTTCAGGGATCATATTTTAGCCCCCTCATTTTATACTTCAAGCTGAGAAAATCAGTGATTTAACCAAAGTCACATAGTAGGAGGAATCAAGGGTGAGATGTGAACACTGATGCTCTTACTCTAGATCTGGAGCTCAAGAGTATGGCTGAGAAAGAAGAGAGAAAACAGGAGGATAGCCAGAGGGGGTTGTAAGATCCCCTCTGTAAGGATAAGGGAGACTTGAGCATGGGTGAAGGTTTAACTGATAGGTAGAGGAGTAACTAGGTAGCTCAATGGCTAGAGTGCCACGCATGGAATCATAGGACTTGGGCTAAAATCTGGTCTCAGACACTTCCTAGCTGTGCCATTTAACTCCAGTTTTCTAGCCCTTGCTGTTTCTCTGCCTCAGAACTTATATCAGTTCTAAGATAGAAGGGAAAGGCTTAAAAAGATAACTAGGAGGAGGTTGAAGACTAGAGAGAGGGTGCTGATCAAGGAGGCCAGTCTTCTCAGACCTAAACAGGTAAGGACTGAATTTCTGCTAAGATAATATTTTGTCATGCTGGATGATCAGTTTTCTGTGTTTAATCTGCAAGGTATTATCATCGATTCCTAGATTTTTAGAAGAAGCTTACCTTCACTGCTGGTGGCTAATGAGGCATGTCTAAATTCTGCCTAGATTTGAGCTTTGTCACAGGCTCCCACGTTGGGGAGCTAATTGTCTGGGATGCCTTGGATTGGACAATGCAAGCCTATGAATGCAACTTCTGGGACCCATCTCTACAGCTGGATACACAGCAAGAAATCAAACTCTGTCAAAAACCAAATGAAATTTCCATTCATCATTTCACATGTGATGAGGAGGTAAAAACCTGCAAAGTAGGCCATAGATCATAGATTGAATCCATCTGATCCAAAACCCTGCCTTAGCTACTTTAATCCTTGTTTTATACATGAGACACTGAAGCTCAGGGTCTTCTAGGACTTGTCCAGCATCACCTAGCCAGGGCAGAATCGAACCTAGGCCTTGGGCTTCCTTCCACTCAATATAAACCTACTTCTTATGTTTGTAAAGATCTTGGGCTTATATTTCCATTTTAGTCTTATATTAGGTATTATCCAAAAGTTCCCTTGCTGAATATCAGCTTGTGCCTCAGGACTTTCTGAGTCTTTTAGGAGATAACAGCTCTGGCATGAAAGAAACTTTAAATATCTGTTATAATGCCGTGTTTTTTGTTTGTTTGTTTTATTTTTAGTTCCTTATTCCTTGGTGAGGAAATTGTTAAATGACTCTGATTTTAACTTTAAAATATTGACATTTTTGACTTAATTACATTATTTTACTAAGATTTGAAGTTACTATTTAGCATTCACTCAAAGCATAGTCTACAAAGCATTTGTATGAATAGGGATTTTAAGGCAAAATGAGGTTGGAAACCTCTGAGCAACATCTCTCCCCCCATGGACTCAGTCCTAAGGTTGGTCAGCTGATGGGAGCTGTTCTTTTTGGCCCTGGAGTTGAATGTACCCCACGCTCCTAAGGCAAGTCAGAGCTGATTGCTAGCAAGTCACCAAATCCTGCCTAGGGTCTGGATGTTTCATCTTCTAGCTCCAAGGACAAGGAAATTTATTTTAAGGAGAATAGACTTCTGACTAATAAGATTTCTGTTTTTATCTTCTGCGTACTTTTGTTTTTCCATTTTCTAAAAAAGGTGCTTTCTTTTTAGTTATATATTATCTTTTACTTTAAAAATGTATTTTAAAATGATCACAACAGAAATTTTCTAGGCCCTTGTCCTGTATTACCTAATTTTCTTTCCTTCTAGAAGCATTTTTCTGTACCATCTTTCTTTTTTACCTTGCAAGGGAATTTTTACATGATGAAGAGTGGTGAGTAGTAGGTTAAATGCAAGCCTGAAGTTTAGGGACTGTCTGGGGGCGTTTGTGAATTTCTGTGCTATCTTGTACAGAGTTTGTAGATGCAGAGATACTCTGTCCTATCCAGGGGAAGTCTCACCAACCGGAGTTTGATCAGCCGCTTTCACTTGGTTTATAATCATATTTAGTCAGAATGGTTCTCTATCTGATGTGTATGAATGTTGGGGTAGCAATATTAAGACACCCTTCGCTTTGGCTTTTAGAGAAGGGAGAAATGAGTGGAGGTCAAGGAACCTGGTGCAGAAAACCTGGGTGAGTTTGACTTGCTGTGACCTAGTTAGCCCTGTTTATTCTTGGCTCAGCTATGGACTAAAGATTCCCTCAACTAGTGTGAATTCAGGCAGCAAGTGTAAGGCAGGCTGTTGGGAATGACTTCTGTAAAGCTGCCTTCTTGGGGACCCCTTTTGGCCAACTTATTATTAAGGAAGTTGATGCTGGAATTTTTTTTTTTAAACCCTTACCTTCCGTCTTGGAGTCAATACTGTGTATTGGCTCCAAGGCAGAAGAGTGGTAAGGGCTAGGCAATGGGGGTTAAGTGACTTGCCCAGAGTCACACAGCTGGGAAGTGTCTGAGGCCAGATTTGCACCTAGGACCTCCTGTCTCTAGGGCTAGCTCTCAATCCACTGAGCTACCCAGCTGCCCCCTGGAATTTGTTTTTTTTTTTAAATTCTGAACTGAAACTCCAAAAAATAGTATCTCTATATGCACAACAAGACACAAAAAGAGGTCAGTTCATATTTTTGCTTTTTCAATAAAATTTTTATAGCAAATTCTACATTACTTCCAAGATTGTCCTGCTTATCTGCTTCCTTCTGAACTTCCTTCCATTGTCTTCTGTGAATTTTTAAAAAAGTGTTACAATGGCCCTCTTTTTGTGTCAATATTGCTAATCCTCCCTCCCCATGTACAAACTGCAGGAAAGGAGGCGGCAATAAAAGAAGAGAGACCCTTTGGGACACATGGCCATAGTTAAGCAAACCATCCACCTGGGTCCCGAAAGTTCTTGTTTCTGTACTTTGTGACCATCAGCTTTGTCCGAAGGTGGTGACATGATTCATCATAGCTCCTTCAGAGGCATGCTTGGTCCTCACTCCAGGACTTTCTCAGGGGGATCCTCCGCTCTTGCTACCCTTCAGAGAGAGGCCTTGTAAGCTTTGTTTGTCCCGTCTCAGGTCATGCTGAGAAACTCTCATTAGTTGACACTTGCTTTGCTGGAGGGGGTCCCCTTTCCTATTGCCTTTGTGCCTTTTGCTGAATTTTTGTGAAGTTCTAGGGTACAAGAAATCACTTACCACACTTTCTCACTGTATTTTTTGATCATTCTTCAGTCTTACACAAACTACAAGGTTTTCTAGGAGTAGGTATGTGGGAATTGGGCAGCTTGCTTCCCATTCAGGCAGCCATCTTGGCCAAAACGCCAAGACAAATGTTTTTAAAAGTTTCATAAAGTTTAAAATAACTTCTACAGGGAGGGCCAAATGGGATTGGGGAAGACTGCTTGGAATTTCTTATCTGGCTTTTAGTTTTACAACTAATTAAATACCTAACTGAGATTTCGCTTAGTTTCTTGATCTGAAAAGTGAGGCATAATAATGAATCTGTAAGAGATCTCCAGGATGGGCAAAATACATTCTTTTTGGGGAAAATGCCAGTGGAGGGAGAGCACTTTCAACAGGAGCTGTGGCTAGTATTGTATAAATTGCCACTCGGGAGTCCTTAATTATCTGTAGAGTCCATGAATTTCAAAAGCTACTAGGAGCAAACAGTTAAGCAGCTTCGTCTCCAGTTACAGTCAAGTATATGAAAGATAGCAACAACGATAATAATAACAGCTGCTATTTTGTAGCATTTTATGATTTCTTAGCACTTTATGGACAGTATCTCATTTCAATCAGTTAATCATTAAACATTTATTAAGCACATACTGTGTGCCAGGCAGTGTGCTAGGAATACAAGGAGACAAAAGCGCTTCCATGGGGAAGATACCATACAGATTTACAAAGCAGGCTGTCTATGGTTTAAAATAGTATTCATTGATACAGGGAAGGCACTAGAATTGAGAGGGGCTGGAAACGGCATCCCGTAAAAGATGAGATTTTAGTTGGGAGTTAAAGGAGGCCAAGGAGGTCAGTAGATGAAGTTGAGGAGGGAGATATGCCTGGAGGATGGCCAGATACTAACTGCATTTTGTAAATGAGTAAACTCACCTAAGGTAAAGTGCTGAATTATCACCCCTATCTGGCTTGCAATGGTGGGTGTTCACTTAGGCTCTGTCCTGGGCTCCTCTTCTCCTCCCCATCCTCAAGTTATCTTGTGTTTTACTTTATGTACAACTATTTGCATGTATATTGACTATGTACAACAATATGTTTGCACTTTGTTTCCCCAGATAGAATATCTTGAAGGTAGGGACTGTTCGGTTTTTGTCTGAATCCATCAGTAGGAGCTTAATAAATGTTTCTAAGTACCCAAGGTAGGATTTGAACTCATGTATTCTAACACTCTATTGATGCTGTTTCTCCTTGCAACGTATATTGAAGTGTCCCAGTCACTAGTCCCTGCTCGAGAGTAAGCGTGGCCAGGATGGTGACTGGTGTGACATCTTGCAGCTCTCTTTATATTGGCTTCTCCATTCTCTTCTGGGAAATGTTTTGAGCTCCCCTTACTGCTCTGGCATTTCCCCTGCCTTCCCAAGTCCCCAAGATCATGGGTTGAAAGGACAGAGGTAGGCAAGAGAGAAATCTCTTCTACCAAACACTAGTTTTATGTCTATTTTTGAAATCTGTTTCTTGCATTTTTGTGTGTGTGCCCAGTACCTGTTTGCTGCTGTGGGAAGGGGCTTATACGTGTATAACCTTCAAATGAAGCGTATGATTGCCTGCCAGAAAACTGCACATGACTCCACTGTCCTGCACATTGTCACACTTCCAAACAGGTACCACGCATGAAAGAGGTGCAGGATATCCTGGGGCTCCGGTGTGATTGGCGGGGGGAGCACATTTCCCTGTTTGTAGACTTGAATTTTTTTCTTTTGGCATGTCCTCCTCTAGGATCTTTTGAATACTATAACTAAACAGAGCAGGGGCTTGATGGAAAATGATAAAATCTCATTTAAGAGGGTGAGAAGTCACCAAGCTCTTGGATATTTAAAAAAGGTTTTAAAGGGAACATCCAAATGCATTTACTATGCCTCTTGTCCATAATAATGCCATGCATGTGTTTTAGCTTTTGCATAGAACAAAATGGAAGTTAGGGTAGCTAGTGAGGATTTTTGCTCCAAGGTCATTTTCTTCTGACTTTACAGTTTCTAGAAGTGCTATTATTTTCTACACATGCACGATTTGATGAGAAAATGGGTAAGGGAGAAAAGGGTTAAGAGAAAAGAAAGCTAATTATAAAGGGATGGCCAAGACAACTGAAATTGTTAAAGTGGAGATTACAGATTGATGTGAAGCCCAACTGGCTATGCTCTGTCTAGAGAGTAAAACTTAAAATGTTAGCTAGTAGGATTATCATTTCTCATTGGAAAGATGTGTTCGATGTTCATTTTAGAGTGTCCATTCAGAAGTGAATAGGAGCATCCTCAGAGATGTTCCTGAGGCTTCCTCACACTCCGCATCGAATAACTCAGGGCTGCTCTGTCTCTTTGTTCTGACAGGCAGTTAATCTCTTGTTCAGAAGATGGCAGTGTTCGCATTTGGGAGTTACGGGAAAAACAGCAGCTGACATCTGAACCTGTGCCAACAGGTCTGTTCTTCCCCCAAAGAAAAAGTTTCTTACATTTCCTTTCATTCCTTTGAAAAAAATATGAAACCGAAGAATGAAAGAGTTCATGAATAAGCACACGAGGCGAAGAAAGTAAATTGCACCCAAAATGTATTTTAAAAGAAGAAATATGTTGGTAATATTTGAAGTTGACACCTCCAAAAATAGTAATTGCAAAATTCTTTTATTCCTTTCGAAATGTTTCTTTATATGGTAACTGCTTCATTGTGTTTATCCATTGCAAGTCGACCAGAATTATTTCGCTGTGCTATGAGAGAAAATTGTTACTTTCTGGAAGTCAGGACCAATAATATGATTGTTCATTTTAGCACCTGTAATTCTAATCAGTACAAATATAGAATTTGTATTTGGATACCAAATCTAAGATGTTCCTCAACTCCCTCTCAATGGCTTTAATTATTATTCATTTTAACATCTTTTTATATTACACTCGAGCTTTTCAAGATATGTTCACTTGTCACAATAATAAAGGCCATGATGCAGCGCCCTTGTATTTTCAGTATGAAAACAGAAGCCTGGATGAACTTGGAACAGTTTAGTTGCTGGTGTGAAAAATATTTTTGACCTGGGAACCAGAAGCTTGTCTGTCTGGGCAGTTTTTGTTGGGTTCCTGGTTTACGTATCTAAATACAGATTGTACTTTCCCCCAGTTTCTGAATGTGGCCTGCATTCAGTTTAGTTTTTCCACTTTATATCTATGTATTTTTCTCCTTTTAAAGATAGCTCATTATATTGGAGAGGCCTGCATTTGCATTGGCAAATAACCTGTACTTAGACCTATGTGCTATTTCACCCCCAATTTTGTCACTAATAGATTTCTTGAAAGTTACAAGTCTGGGGTGGGCTGAGTATAATTAGAGACCCTTCCCATCTCTGGTATAAACCTGCTGCCTAGCTTCCGTTCTTCTTCATCTTCTGTTTATAATCTTATGCTGCCACCTTTGTATTATTTGGAGGACGATGATCCAGTTTGTAGATTGTCCTCCAGTCCTTTTCTTTCCTCTTTTCTTCCTCCCTTCCACTGCCACCAGGGGGCGCGGCAGGCTGGGGAAGGAAATGGGTTGAAGCTGACAGGTTTAGAAACAATGAGTTGTTGTGGTTACATTATCCCTGTTCTTCCCATCTCATTTTACTACAAACTTATGTATATGTTGCCCAACACCTCCAAAGAGACTACTGGCAGGCTATAATGATTTTGTGTCTTTCCAGGATTTTTCAACATGTGGGGATTTGGAAGGGTAAATAAATCAGCAAACCAGACCATCAAAAAACCACAAGAAAATGCCACTGTGTGTTCCTTGGAGCTTATTGGTGATTTGATTGGACACTCATCTTCTGTAGAGGTAGGTTTGTTGTTGGTAAGAAAGGGGAAGAGCAATGGGGAGGGTGAGTGGTACTGTAGAAAGGGTGCTGCCTTGGGAATCCAAGAATCCTTCAAATTGCCACACATGTGTGATCTGGGGCAAATCACTCAGTGTCGGCCCTGGTTTTCTCATCAGTAACAAGAGAACGTTAGATTAAATTATCCAAAGCCCCTTCCAGCTCTAAATGTAAATATACAGTTTTTGCTGTTCTCCATTCTCCATTTTTATACTGATCAGTGTTGCTCAGTAAAGACTCATGTTTCCTTCAACCCTTATCTACTTATCTGGAGGCTTTGAATGGCATCTGAATTACTAAAACAGCAGTATGTGTACAGTCGCTATTTGGCCTTCAAAGGAATCCAATGTAAAAGGCAGACACTACAAATTCCCAGGATCCAAATGGGCTGCTTTCTCTGTATCCCTAGTATATAGCATAGTACATGGAACATAGCAGGTGCTTAGTAAATGTTTTTTGACCGACTCACTAAATGAAAGCCAGTGTTATCATACCAGATAACAAGACAGCCAATTAAATTTGTGTGGAATTGAGAGAGAGACCCAGAACCCTGGCTTCAGAGCAACCAAGATCACAATACAGGTGTTTGGAAAAAAGGAACTTGAAGACTTCTGATGTTCTTCAATCTGCAGTCCCTTTGAAGCTCCAAGAATGCATTGGAGCTCTAGTATTATATCTAGGTCTGAAGTTGTATGTCTTTGATTTAAAGCCTTAGAGATTATAAACCCAAACAGTTGAGAACCACAAACTATTCCTGAATGAGTTCTGTTTATAGGTCTAATGAGAATGATTACAGAATATTAGGGATAGAAGAGACCTTAGAAATTCTAGTCTAATTCCTTCAGTTTTGCAAAGTAGGAAACAGGCCCAATGATGACCAAAAGTTGTGCTTAGAGAGAACAGGACTGGGCATTTCCATGCTTTTCCTTCCTTTGTCTCTATGCTTTCTTTCAGTTTTTTTCTCTTTCGCTTTGTTTGTTTTCCTGCCTAGACTGAGATTGTGTGTCCTTTTCAATGATGGGTAAGATTATGAGATCTGAGGGCTTAAAAATAAAATAAATTGAGGAACTGGGCCTGAAAGGTTAACAATTTGTCTAGCCTGCAGAGTTAGGATTCAAATCCAGGTCTTCTGACTCCAAATTCATTGCATTTTCCCCTAACTGCACCTTCTGAATTTAAGAATTAATTACCTTTTTTTGGTTGTAATTATTTACATTGATGAAAATATTGACTGAGAGATATAGTATCAATAAAATTCTAATTTTAGAAAGTTCAAATATAAGATGATTTACTATTTTACTATTTTATTTATTTAGTATTTAGGATTTGTGTCCACACTGAAATATGTACTTCTCCCAGAGGCACTGCTCAGACCCTAACCATGGCTTTTTTATCCAGTGTGATCTTTGCTCATGTGTGTTTAGTGTCCTCTCCTGCCTCCATATTGTCCTCCAAAAAGGATCAACTCAGTTAGAGGCCTTCCTCTGGGTCTTTTATCGTTATGTAGGTATTATAATAGAATGTCGTCTCCAGCAACTGGAATGGCCTCGTTTTTGTCTTTTGATCCCCTGTACCTAGCACAGTTCCAGGAGCACAGTAAGCAGTAGTTGGGCTGTCCTGCCATCGGTTGTCCCCTGTTTTTTGCTACATGCCTGCTCTACCTCCATCTATGATGATATCCTTTTTTACATGACTGTTTGAGTTCATATCATCAGTGTTGCAGTCCTGGCTGGCATGCATTTTCTTCTTTGATTCTCAGCAGTCTGTCCTAGGCCCTCTTCTCTTTTCTCTCAAGCCTGTTTCACTTGGTGTTCTCATCCGCTCCCAGCTCTGTGCTGATGATTCGTAAATCTATTTATCTAGCCCTAAGCTTTCTGCTTACTTCCATTACTCCTCTCCAAATACCTATTAGGCGTCTCTAGCCGAACGTCCCGTAGACATCTTAAACAACATGTCCAGAGTTGACTTTACTCTCCAAACCTCTCCCCTTCCAAGCACTGCCACCCTTCTGGTTATGCGGGGGAGCAACTTTGGTGTGGTCCTTGGCATCTCGTCTCTCACCTCCATGTCCAATCCTTCAAAGGCCTAGCGGAGTTCAGCTCTGAAACGTTCTCAGATCGGCCTCTTCTCTTCTCTCGTCGTGCCACGTCTCTGGCACAGGCCCGTCTCTCCTCCGGCCTGGCCTGTCGCACTCACCTGCCGGTGAATCTGCCGGCTTCACATCTTTCTCTCCTCCAGCCCTTCCTCCACTCAGCTGTCACTTCAGAGGAGTTTTTCTAACGCACAGCACTGATCAGGTCACCCTCCTACTGAGTAGCCTCGAGTGGCTCCTTATCCCTTCCAGGATCAAATATAAAACTCTTCGGTGGGCATTTTAAACCCCTCATAATCGAGCCCTTCTCCCACCCTTTCCAGCCATCTTATACCTTCTACTCCATCATTTAACTCCTCAGTGCAGTGACGCTCGCCTCCTGGCTGCTCCTGACTCCATCTGCCGACTCCTGGCACATTCACTGCTCATTCCCCACAGCCTGGGATACTCTTCCTCCTCATCTCTCTCTATTGGCTTTCTTGAATGCCTAGTTTAAATCCTTTCTTCTGCAGGAAGGTTTTACTAATTATTTATTTGAGTCCCTTCCTTCTGTTTATCATGAATGTGGCTTGTTTGTACATAGAGTGTCCAGGTTGACTCTTTTCCCTTTCTTTGCATCTCTAACATTTAGCACAGGGCGTGGCATACAGCAGGTACTTCAGAAATGCCTGTTAGGAGGCAGCTGGATGTCTCAGTGGGTTGGGAGCCAGGCCCAAGAGATGGGAGATCCTGAGTTCAAATCTGGCCTCTGATACTTCCTAACTGTGTGACTCTAGGGGCAGCCCTTTCACCCCTTTTACCTAGCCCTTGTCACTCTTCTGCCATGGAACCAATGCACAGTACTGATGGAAGGAAAGGATTTTTTAAAAATGCCTGTTAACAGACCAACTACTTTGGAACATCCTCCGCTTTGATTCCTGGCTATTTCCATGATTTACAACCATTTGTCATTTCTGGAAGAACATTCAAAGTTAGATTTTTGTTTCAGGGAGCAGCTTGGGATCTTTGAAAGCACTGAGCACAGTCCCTAAATACATTTCAGCCTGCTTTTTCCCCCCTTTCAGTTCTGTGACTGGCTTGTTGTTCTTAGGAAATGCCTGGTCAAAACATACAGGCCAAATGATATTAGGCCTTGTGTTGAGGTCAAAATATAACAGTTCAAACAGAGAGTTATGAACATTGACAAAAAGGTGTGTTAGCACAGCATTCAGTATTGAGTTTGATCATCTTTCCCCCTTTGTCAGTGATGGCAAGGAATAACTCACATTCTGAGCCTGTATTCACTTCCATGATGCCAGTTAATCTGTCGTCATTATCAGCATCTGCTTAACAGACCTCCTAAGTGTAAAACACTGTACTATATTCTAGGGATGCATGCAATGAAGGTTAAGTGACTTGCCCAGGGTCACATAGCTGGGAAATGTCTGAGGCCTAGGACCTCTCATCTTGAGGCCTGACTCCCAAACCACTGAACTACCTAGCTGCCCCCACTATACAACTTTAAAAGAGGGAGAAGGTTATTTTAAATGGAGGCAATCAGGAAGATGTGGAAATAATAATAGAGAAATATAGACTATAGAATGTAAGAGCTAGAGAGCACTTTATTTTTTTAATTAATTAACTAATTAAGAATATTTTTCTATAGTTACATGCTTCATTTTCTCTCTCTCCCCTCTTCCCTCCACCCCCTCCTGGAACTGACAAGCAATTCCATTGGATTATACATATATTATTATTTAAAATCTATTTCCATATTATTCATATTTGTAATAGAGTGATCTTTAAAAACCAAAACCCAATCATATACCCATATAAAAAAGTGATAAATGATATGTTTTTCTTCTGCATTTCTATTCCCACAGTAAAGAGAACACTTTAGATATCATCTAATCTAATCCTACCATTGGGCCACATGCAGTGGATAGAGTGCCAGGCTGGAGTCATGAAGACTCATCTTCCTGTGTTCAAATCTATTATTACACTTATTAGCTGTGAGATCTTGGACAAGTCACTTAACCTTGTGTACCTCAGGTTCCTTATCTGCAAAACAAGTTGGAGAAGGAAATAGCAAACCATTTCAGCAAAGAAAACCCCAGGATGGGTCACAGAGAGTTGGACCTGACTGAAAAACGACTAATACAATGCTAATAACATTAGCAGAACAGATGCTAATAACTTCCAAACCTCTGCTTCCTACTCTGTCCTTTCAACTTTCAATTCTCTTATTACCAACTTGCTGGATATTTCCACTTATGTATTATGTGGATGAATGAGTGAATGAACATTTATTAAATGCTTACTATATGTCAATCACTGTCCTAGGCATTAAGGGTACAAATTCTAGAAACAAAGACAATCCTGGACTTAAAGAGCTTACATTCTCATGAGGGAGACAACAGATAGAAGGGTGCTTTCTTCCTGGAAAGTTACAGGCCTGGTAAATGGTCTATAGACGGGCATGCCTTGTCCAGGAAAACCTGATGATGTGGTCAAGTCCATTGTTACAGAATTTGAGAATTAAGGAGGAAACACTCTGAAGGCAGGGAAGGAAGTGAAGCATTGCTTACTTGAGTTAGTGGTACAACAGAGGCAGTCAGTAATTCAGATAGAAGGACTCAGAGGTGAAAGTTCCTTCAGAGCATGGTTTGGTCATCTCAGTCTGAACATATTTCAAGCCAAACTCAGCCTATCTTTCCCAGAATCAGTTCACCCATCAACCTTCCTTGTTTCTATACTTCGGTTATCCCATTCACCCAGGTAAGAAACTTAGAAGTCATCTTAGAAGTCATCGAATCATCCTTTTTTCTTCATGTGCTGTATTCCTCACTAGTAATTCCATGATTCCTACAACATTTATTTCTCCTTTCTCCTTTTCCTCTGGACTTGTCCAGCCCCAAATCTGCTCATACCTGGATCATTGTAATAGTCTCCTGTTCTCCCTGACATTCGTTTCCTCTCCGCCCTTTAACACGACACATGAGTATTTTTATTCACATTGTGCTCTTTTCTTGGAGAGCCTTTCCTACTTGATCCACGCCCAGACACATGGAAACCCAAGTTGTTTGTCCGGGAGAATCCCCATGCCCACTCTTGATGTCCTACGGTGTTCGGTGCCAAAGAACTTAGCCCGCCATTTTATGAGTCCTTGTATTGTGCATTCACTGTTTACTGTGTAAGTCATGTTTACTCAGCTAGATTATAGTAAATCGATTTGATTATTTCTGCACAGGTATAAGGACTTTCTGAGTTGGTGACTTTTTGAAGGCGTTTATATTCTAAGGGCAATATGGCTGCTAGAATGGTTGCGTTGGTTCAGCAAAATCAGTGTGTAGAATTCTAGCAGCCAGTAGGTGGAGAAGGATTTATATCTAGTTGTCTTTGACCTAAGCTAGATGGCATGGATAGAAACGCTGTTGGAAGTAAGCAATTAAAGTCCTGAGATTTGCTGACTAATGGCTTTCTTTTGGTCCTTTAGCCTTTATGTTACTAATTTTTTCCCCACATTTCTTTGAACTTTTAAACCTTTTCATTATGACCTCTCACTTGAACTTCAGCACAATTCCTGCCAGATATGAATAAATACCAGTTGACCATGACTATGTCTATTGCAGTATTCATCTGAATGGTGTGCCTGTTTCAAGTCTCCCCTCATCTGCAGGATTCTCTGGAAGTCCAGGCCTGATCACATGACCCTTTGCCCCTCCCCTGGTCTCTGGTAAACTACAGACATGCCCTGCTTGTCCTGTAGCCCTTACTCCCCTCTGCTCTTCACTGCCATCCAACCACATTGACCAGCTTGCTGTTCCTTTTACACAATGTTTTCATCACTGTGCTTTTAGCTTAGCTTTTCCCATGACTGGAATGAGGGATTTCGGGTAATTTCCTTCAAGATTCTGCCAAGATCCTGCTTTTTTGAGGAAGGCTTTCTAGGTCACCTTCATTGTCCTTTCCCCCCACCTCTCGAGTACCTTCTCCTTGAGATTGCCTTTCAGCTCTTTCCACCCTCTTTCTCTCGTATGTACACCGTGATTTACATGTGTGTAAGGACACGTGATTTATAAGGGTACCGTAGACTGCCCCCCACTATGGCCCAGGTAAGGGGGCAGATGGATGTGTTCTGCCTTGATTCTGATACCCTCCGAGAGAACGTGGCCATCCCGAAGAAAGTGGGGCCCATGCTAGCTTGGCGAATGACAGGCCTTATTAGGAAGAGTTTACTCACAAGAGGCCAGTTGTCCAGGGTGGCAGCAGGGCAAAGTAAGGTGGATTCCTGCATGAAGCCCAGGCCAGAGTGCCACCGATGGCCCAGGTACGTGCAATAGATGAACAGGTTATAATGGCTGGAGCTTAAAAAATTAATGGCTGGATCTTCTTTTGCTGCTTACCTTTACTCTAAGGGGTTTGCATTGTCCGTGGAGTCTTAAGTCATGTTCCTAGGCTCTGGCTTCCACCGTAGAATTTTGCCTCCCAATTGGAAGCTGAGCTCCTTGACCATGTTTTTGCCTTTGTTTGTATCTCTAGCACTTAGCACAGTGTCTGGCACAGAGAAAGCATCTAATAAATGCTTGATGACTGACTGCCTGCCTGGCACAGTCATGATGCCTGGAGCATCAAGGGCCCAGCAAAAAGCATTGCTGGACCTCAGGCCAGCTCAGTCCCTCGTTAGCTGAATGACTTTGGGCAAGTCACTTACCCTCTCCATTTTTTCCTTTTGTCATTTAAAAAATGGGAATCATGTATTACCTACGTGAGAAGCTTGATGAGAGCACTCCAGAAGATATAAGGAGTGCTACATGAACAAACAGGATTATCACTACCTAGGACTTGCATGGTGCTCTTCCCCTAAGGAGTTCAGAAGCTAAATCATTTCATTTCCAAAAAGCTTCTTGAATTTGGCATTTGTGGTTAAACAGACAAGATCTAGTTTCAGTGATTCCTTCTTCCTGATTTGTGGGCCCGGAGCACATTCTGCCAGGGGCGTACGGTTACGAGATACGGAACACAACATTTCCCAAAGAACTGAAAGTGAAAATACCGCAAGGCAGTAGAGAGATGCTGCAGGCTTTCATGGGCTCTGGGAGCAAGACTGAAATATAACAAATGAGGAATTTCAAAGAATACGAGTGAAAAGTGCTCCCAGGGAAATGTGTGATAGGAAAAGAAGATGGGTCAGTCATGTGACAAGACTGAGAGATGATAGGTGGACGGAGCAGGGACCCCACTGATATCTTCACATTATCAGGAGGAAGTGAGACACGGCTTTAGCGTGTTGGATTGACCCCCTGTAGTGACCTAATTGGAGGCTCTGGATGAGGGTCCCACATGATGGACAGGCAGGCAGGAACAGTTTGTGGTCTACATTTTTGGAAGAAATGTTCAAATTAATGCAAAAACAGCGATCCACCGGAGTGTTTCGTAGTCAAATAATGTCCACAGACTTGTAGAGGTAGCTTTTATTCATTTAAGAGAACAGACTTTTTCAAGCAGTTTAGCAGCAGCCATTTGTACAAAAACAATGGGTTAATCACAAGATCCTTATCTAGTCATTAAAGCAAATCTAGTCAGACCTCTGTTTGGCAATACAATTTTTTTTTAAACCAACTATTGAAGATTAGAGTATGATCAAATACTGAAAACATAGAGAATATGATGTAATCTTTGTTAAAAACAGAAAAATTTTCATAGTCTTCCAGTAACTCTGGTTCCTAATTATGAACATCAAATGTCACCCAAATGTAGATGTGTCAGAGTCCCAGTTAATAGAGAAGCTTGGCGAATAGAATTCCATGTCTTAGAGAGGAATGGCCTTTGCCCAATGTAAGAATGAAAATAATGGTGAAAAATGAAACTTCTATTTTCACATCCAAAGTGGTAGAAATATGTTCTTATACAATATGTGTGATAAACAAAGTACTGTCTTTCTCCTTTTAGCTTTATTCCCTGAAAGTTCCCTGAAGTCAGGCACCGTGGATTTTCTAAACTTTGTATCTCTCCCAGCACTTAGTACACAGTGGGTGCTTAATAAATGTATGTTGCGTTGAATTCTCCTTACCTAGTATTATGTGCTCTAATTGGTGATTTTGATTTTTATTACAGATGTTCTTATACTTTGAAGACCATGGACTAGTGACATGCTCTGCTGATCACCTCATTATTATGTGGAAAAATGGAGAACGAGAGTCAGGATTGCGCAGTTTAAGATTATTTCAGAAATTAGAGGATGATGGCGATTTGAACCTTGGCTTCTAGTTGTGTTGAACGAGGTGTTCGTGTACATGAATTCTGAATGTCAAACACAGGCTAAGAAGGATTTAAGAGAGATCTGGAAAACTGTAACATATTCATTTTCTACAAAATTTTCAAATGTATTTTTTCCCAACTGGGGCGTCATGTTTTGTTTCCATTGTCCAATCTGTATTGTCTGGACCCGTAGAAAGCGAATACATCATATATAGAGATACATACATGTGTATATGTTGTGTATGTCTATACACGTAAACACACATCTATATGTGAGAGAATTGGTGGGAGGGGCAGGGCGGGAGGAGGGAGAGGAGCACCTCTCTGGTGAAACGGATTCCCCTGAGAACTGTACCATGTGGTCCTCACATGGCTTCTGAGGTGATGCCACGGCCACACTCAGAGTCACTAAAGAGGCTTCTCTGACTTGAAGAAAGCGACATCTTTAGCGGAATCTCACAAATATTAATACTGCTTTTAGAAGTTTGGACTTAAGACAAAGCCAGCCACCCAACAACCCCAAGAGTCCTTGGCGGAACTTTTCTGGGTCATTTATCCCCACAAAATGCCTTTCTTCCCAAGGGCCGTTAATGAAAAGGAAGTAACCGGCACTCTACTTTGGACGCTGTTTAACCCTTTAGGGACATTGAGAAGCATGTTTGGTGTAGGGGAAGAGCCCTGGCCTTGGGAGGCCGAGGAGCCTGGGGCCCAAGACGGCTTCGGGGGCTTTCGCTTCCTTCCTCTGCCTCGTGGGGCTGGAGGACTCCCCTACTTCCTGGTGAAGAAAGCTCTTTGTGAACTCAGCAGAGCTCTACAGAGGAGTTTTTGTCCCTCTTACAGAAAGCCTGGAAGGTAATTTCACCCCAGAAAGGAATATCTGCTGTTTAACTATGAATCCATATGATCAGAGATGCAGAACTGGACCGGACCGTAAAGGCCGTCTAATTTGTTAGTTTTTAAAGTATGTTTTCAAAAAAGGAAAAGAAAACATTTGTGTATTGTAGATTTGTACTGAACCCGGACTGATGTTCCGGAGGAAAACTCCTGTTGGCCCTCCTTCCCCCTGAGCAGGATTCCAGCCAGCCAGCGCTCTGGGCATCAGGATCCCTTTGAGACTCCATTTCCTTGTCTCTAAATCCACCTCCTACATGGCCACTGTGGTCCCTGCCAGGATCTGGAATCCCGAAAAGTCACCTTTAGGGAATTCATAGGCAGTTACAATGCTTAAATGACGCCTTAGAGAGCTTGAAAGCCTCCCTAGTTAGCTGAATCGAACCCCGGGAGCTCTAGAGATCTGGCCGGCCTGTGTCGCCACAGCAACTGTCTTGAGGTGATGCAGATGTGTTTGGAGCTGCTTCTTCCAGAGGAGGTCGCGGGGTGGGGGTGGGGATTGGGAGAGAAGGGAGGGGGTGGCCTGAACTCAAAGGCTTCCTAGAGATGGACTCCATCTTAGAGATCACCTCTTCAGCTCCCCTCTTTTACTGGGAAGGAAGCTGGGCGCACACCTTGCAGCCTCCCCCACGATCCCTCCTCGGTAGGGCTGCTTTGAATGTGTTCTGGAGAGAAACTCAAAAAGCCTTGTCCGCATCGGGGGGCTTTTCCTTTTGACAACCAGGCCTAAATAGTTCAATCAAATTTTATTTTCCTTCGCTTCTAAAATCAATGAGCATAAAAGCAATTGGGATTCTGTGTGCAGTTTTTTCCTCCTCCTTTCCATGGCATTATACTAAAGACTCGGTTTGAACCAGAACTGAAATTAAACTGAAAAAAACATTTCTTCTGCTATTTCTTAGCGTGGCCTGACACAAGCGATTACCAGCTTGATTGGCACTGGCATGGAACCGCAGTCATATCCGCCCACCCCCAGCCCCGGCCCAGATGTGTTAGGGCAGAGCTGGAGCGGCAAAAAGCGGAGTGATGTGGGACGAGGGAATTGCCGCTGATAGCTTAACATTCAACAGGCTGGTCGTTAATGAAGGACGGAGGCTCCCATTATTCATTTTTACATGACTCAAAAATGAAAGCTGAAAAGGGGCTTCATTTATTCAATGGCTACTAATATTTGATCGTGTTATCACTGGACATGTTAGCCTAATTGCCACGGCATTAGCTGACCTCCTCTCCTGACTTCCGTAGGCATTTGGAGTCCACACATTTAAAAAACTGGTAAGGATTAATTTAAAATTATTTAAAAATAAGATTAAATGGCTAAGGAAAATATTTTCATAAAGACCTACCAGATCTGCTTTTATCTCTTCTCTCGAGGGATTTCTCGTTTATACATTCTATTATTTCTGAAGCAAGAAACCTTTGTTCATGCCTTTAACTGAACTCGTCAAATACTTGTTCTTCCCTTCCTTTTGTCTAAATCCGTCTTTACCTGTGTCAGCTACCAGAATAATTATCTTAAAATCATATAATTTTCAGTTTGGAAGTGGCCCACCAACATCTTCAACTTCCAGATGAGAGAGGTGGGCCCTGAAAGGTAACAGCTTTTAAATACTTTTTTTGGCAACGATAATGTCAGTTTTAGTTTTACGCAGAACCCTAAATTATATATATATAAAGATTGGGTCCCCTGGAGTAGTCATGATTGTCTCATCTATAAACGGAGACCCATTAACAAAGTCTGAAGTGAAACGGTGGAATTGGGCCTGGGATGAATGTACGCTAAATCAGCAGGGCTGGTTCTTTAGACTTGACTTCTTGCTGACACTCTGCCTGGACGTGGTCGGTCTTTTTCTGCATGTTTCTAAAATTAATGCTTTCATAGTTCTCCCAACAGGCTTCTGCTTCCTTTAGGTGGAGAAGACGGAGATAGGAGGGCCAGGTCCCCACCCTGAGATAACAATATTCCTTATGGGTAATCTTTGAGAAGGAAATGATTCACTTTGGGAAAATAGGAGCGATCCTTGCTGCAGCGTGCTGTCTCTCCTATATCGCTGTCCAGCCTCGGGGCTGCTTTACTTTCTTTTTATGCCAGTGTAAAATTAAGACTCTTTTGCCAGGAATAAAGTGCTAAGGGCTAGAGGACCCTGATAAATTGTGTAAAATAAAATGTAAATGCCCTCCTTGAGGGCAAGGACTATGGTTTTTGTGTTTATTTCTCCGGTGCTCAACAATTTCATTGATTCTAATGATAAACTCTTTAATCATCTTTAAGGGCTTTAAAAACAATAAATAAACTTTCTAGTAGGAAGGAACCTCTTTTGTGACCTAGAAGGTCTTAGCTATAAGGCGGAGGAGTCACTAGAAGAATTCTCAGGGGCCCTTTTGGCTTTTTGGGTCTCCTAAATACAAAATATCTACCCTAAATTCTGAGTTATGCCATGAATGAAAGGCAGTTTCTCCAAGTCTATCCAGCACCCTCAGCAAATTACAGAGGAACTGACAGACTTTGTGTTTCCAGAGCATGTGCCCTGTAGATATAAACTGGTCAAACATACTCTTCCTATTTTCAAGATTCTATGGACCAAATAATTTAAATTGCTGGTGAAAAACACGAAGATTACCTGGAGTAACTCCGCAGAGCCCCAGAGTGAGTTTGGGAAGCAAAAGACCCCTAAATTTGGGTGTCTCCCTTGCAAAGACTTCTCTACTGGTAGGTGGGTTTGAGGAAGTAGCTGATTTTTAGACCCGGCAGATGGATTGCGGCTTGACTTATGAGCACATCACGGCTCATTAATTGGGCTAGTCCTACATTAATTTCCAGGAAGTGGGTTTTTTAAGAGTAGGATGGGAGAAAAATACTCATATCATTGGAGCCAAACAGTTTCCAGTGGATAATCGTATTCTGGCAACTTAATCCCATATGCTCAAAGCTGAGTTTTCTAGCTATGATGAAGAAATTGTAGCCAGAGCTTGTGGACATCCCAAATGCATTTTCTTCTGCGGTCTCCTCAGGGTATTTCCTGTCCGCAGTAGGGCCTTGTCTGGGCAGTAGAAGAGTACTGAGGGAGGGTCTTAGGCTCTGAGGAAACTCCGAGCCTCCAGGCATCCCTCCGTAAGAGAATGAAGAGCTTTGCAGGAGAGGGGCGCTTCCGCTTCACCTCCACTCTCCCCTCGGTGGCAGGCTGGGCTCCTCCTGAAGGGAGAGGGCTTGTTCCGGTCCCGGAAGGCAGATGCGCCAACACTCACGCTAAAGCGGGTGACTGGCAGCCTTGGCTAGGAAGAGAGAGCGAGGACTTCCCACAGAACACGGCGTGTGCCATCCAGTGGGAAGCAAACGGTTCCTTAGGAGACGAGCCTCTCTTTATCTAGTTTGTATTATTAACTGGGCCGGGCCTAGAGGTTTTCTTGGAAAAGTAGAGGCTCACGTGCCCTCATTTCTCCTGGAGCCTCGTAAGCCCATGTAGTGTTCGGAAGGTATTCGGGACAAGGGGCTGGAATTGCCCACTTCTTTTTTGTCAGGGCCCCGATCTTCCAGTCCTCGGCCGGCACAGGGGAGAGGGCCCAGGCTTTGGTTCAGTTGGCTCCAGGGAACATGAGCTCAGAGCTAGCCTGCCCACGAGGCTGGTCGAGAGCAGCCCGTCGTCAAGCCCGTAACATTCCCACGCCAATTTCATCGTTGATATGACATCAATCTGACACAACGCCGAGTGAAATGAAATGTTTCCTATAGAAAGTGCCAGCCTCCTGGTCAATGGTCCTGACAGCGACAGGGACAGAAAAGACTGCGCTGGCCTCGCACAAGCCGCTGGATTCTGCCCTCCCTCGTCACGAGTCGCTCCTGACTACCTTTGGAACAGATCTTGGAAAGCCATCCCTGTCCGGTACAAACCACTGGAGCCAGAGTGTTGATACTCGGGAAGATTTAGGCCAAACAGATAAAATGAGGACAACCAGAGGGAACTGGGGCTCAGCGGTAGGAATAGCCATTACAAAGACTTCACCAAAAAACAACTTCATCAAATATACACAATGCAGCCTTATGATACAGAGCGGAAGGTGGGAGCTGCTGCTTCCACAAAGATGCTATTACAAGTTTAACAAAAATAGAGCTTAGGTACATTTCTTTGCATGGAAATTTCATGAATGCCTCCATTTGTTGGTACAAAACATAGAAAAACATTGGCACAGTATGTAGTTACTTGCAGCAAAACGACAGTCATTGTCTTTTTCCTTGACTACTAAAACAAGCCCTTTTTCTTTTACCCACGTCGCTTCTCTTTGTGGTACAAAATCTGAGCCAGCCCCAAGTCCTTTTGCATTTGCAACTTTATGGTTTGAAAAAGCAGCTCCCTCACCCGTCACATCCAGCCACTGCTTCGACCTCTCAGAAGTGCAGCATGGAGTGAGCAGCCTTTGAAAGAAAAAAACCGAAGAGACCATTGGCTGGGTTGCTGGACTTCCTATACACACAGAGGAGTTGATTGGAGAAAGGGAAAGGGGAGTCCAAAATCTGAATTTATGTTTAGCACAGAAAGTTGTGAGAAAGGAAATGTATAAAAATATGCATTTGTGCTTTAGAAGCTTCTTAGCATACAATTCATATTTCAAAAGAGTCATGACACCCTGCAATAGGCTTGGTTTCTAACGTATTTACATAGCTTGTCACTGTTTTACATCAAAGCAAACGAGCGCTGTCCGATAGGCAAGTAGGTGGGCAAAAAGAAGAGTTACAGATAGCATATGGCATAGCTCACTGCACGGACTTGGACCCAGAAAATGTAGATTGATTAATAAAATCTTCAAACAGCAACTGTATACAAACTTTTTTTTAAAAAAAGTTCTTGAACAGATATTTAGATTCAATGGCTTTTGTAGAATACGTGCAGTGTTGTGTTTCTTTGCTGCCTTCCTAAGGTGGAAACAGGAATTTCATAAATCCCCCAAGCAAGACCCTCTCTCCCCCCAGATTACGGATGGCTTTTGTTAGAATCCCTTTTAGAGGAAGGAGAACCATAGTGTTCCCCACACCACCGAACAGAGCTGTCGTTAGGCTGATGCTCTTGGTGGTGCCCCTGTTTATTCTGACCCCGGAACCACGGCTCGGCAAGACGGCCATCAAACCCGCAGGGTTCTTGCCAGGCCGTCGGGCCCAGGGGGTTTTGGCCATCCTCTAGGGAAGCTTTTCATCAGGTATATTTATTGACAAAGATATTCTTAAGGAACAATCAAGCCCTACAGCGGCATTCGCTCTTTCTCACGAGGACAAGATGAGAGAGTGCATTGACCCCACTAGATGGTCATCTGGGTGAACAGAACACATGAAAGAGCCAATCGCGTCCTCCTCACAGGCACAGGGTAACCGACGACAGTGGAAATGACCCGGCAAGGTACCTGCCCTACCTGCGGATGGCCGTTCAATGGAACGTCTCTGAGGCAGCCACACAACTCTCCAGGGAAGGAAATGCTGGGAAATTGGGGCAATTGGAGGTGAAATATTAACTACGAACTCCTTAATCTACAGCTGTTAGCCTCACTCGAAAGGGAAACGGGCGCCCCTCGTCTACATTCCTAAGTGGTTCACAGTGTAGCTTGTAGATTAAGAGGTCTTGTGTGGTGGCCTTCCCTTTAGCTGTCAGACGGAAGCCTCAGGCTCTTGCATTTTAACTCATCCAGCATCTTCCAGTGTTTGTAGTTATCGGCCAAATGTTGCATCAGAGCTGGGAGATGTGCAAATGCTGTAGGGATACACAAAGATCAAAAGAAACCTGTTGTATTAAGGCAAGCCGGGAAAAAAGGGCCTTTCCCTGCTCTGTCTCTTCAGACCCCAGAGTCAGTCCGTTAGACTTGGTTTTGCTCATTCTTACGAACATATATTTAAGACGATGTTACAAGACAGGGATAAAAATCTCCCTTGACTCTAAGCGGTGTCTGGTCCTAAGAGGATGGACATTTTATTGGAGGGGGCCAAAAGGGGCCGAGCAATGTTGTTGCTGTTGATGCCAGGAGCTAAAGAACTAGCTAATTCTCACCCCTGGGCTCTATGTTAGATAATTCATGATGAACTTTCCACGGTTTAAACGTTAAAAACAAATCTCCAAGGAGAAACCCCCAGAGGAAGCTGCAGTTTAGGAAAAGTGACGAAAGTCCCATATCCGTGTACACCCACGTCCACCCTCTCCCCCCTCTCCCCCACATGCACAGTTAAGATGTGTCATCTGGCACTTTACCAACCAGATCTAGGAACTCATTGCTAATGACTAATACTAAGCTCTAATACAAGGACATTTGCTAGAGTAACAACACAACACAAATCATTTCTGATAATTAGATTTGGTTTTTTTAGGCTTCTATCCTCAAAGCATCTTTTGCATTTGTATACCTTTACAGAGACGTCATTTTAATCTTGAAGGCTCTCTCCGTTATTAAGGTTCGAAATCTTTGAGTCATTTTTTTGACTTATCCATCAGCCCCACATCTAATCTATCACCCAATTCTGTTGATTCTTTCTCATGTATGTTTCCCACTCCCTCTTCATTTCCATTGTTGTCACCTGACTCTGGAAGCTCAATATCTGGGTTATTTCCCTCTATTCTGGCCTCCCCCTCCCTTACACACACACACACACACACACACACACGGTGAATTCACGGGTGTCCCTCAATAAAATAAAATATTTATTTTAATCTCTCTCCTCTCTTTCTCTGTCATCTCTCTTTGATGGACCTCATCTAGCAAAATCCTATCTATCCTTCATGGTCCCAGTCAAATGCCCCCACCACCCTGAAGCCAGAGCATGGCTTCTGTCCCTCTGACCTCTCAAAGCATGTTCCCTGTACTTTTTACAGTCCATCATGGCTCATTCTCTATTATATCATACCTTCTGAATTATAGTCTGTGGTCTAACCCTTGAGTTATCATCCCTACTAGATGAAAAGCTCCTTGAAGGCAAGGACTGCCTGATTTTCCTTTAAGCCTCCTGTAACACACATATCCAGTAAATGTTGGCTCCTCGTGTTCTCACGCTGTCATTATAGCGAGGCATTAGCGATTCCTTTCTGGCTCACTGAAACCCCGAGCTAGCCAGGTTTTTTTTTTATTTTTTTGGAGAAAAAGAAGACAATCTTCCTTACCATCCCAAGCATCAAACATATCTGTTATAAAATAGTCAATGAAGGAGATCTGAGACTTCGGGATGCTGCAAGTATTTCGATCAAACACTGGCATCACCACTGGCAGCCCCTGCCTCTTCTCTTCATCTGTCTACAAAAATAAGCAAATAAATATTGTTAGCCTTCTGGCCTTGCTTTTCAGAAGCTCAGGCTGTCCTTCCAATCCCACGAGATCACCGGGTGTCCTTGGCTTCTTACGCAGCTTCCTTTCCCTGCCCCTGGGGCTCTTCCCGTGCTTACCTCTGGTGCTTTTCACAACCCATTTCCCCTATGAACTTCCTTCTACGCATTACCCTTCTCTGGCCTCCTTTGCCACGCACACCTTCTTTCTTTTGCTGAGCTCTTCAAAACTCATTTCTAGGGGACTTTCTTCAAAAAACGGAAGGCAAATGACAATTCCCTTCAGCCGTCTTCCTTCTTGGGTCCCAGGAAACACCCAATGAACCCTGAAAGCTGGACGACGTGACAAACCGCAGCCCAACTCTTCTTCTGCGGCTCTCGCCCACCCCTCACTTACAGGGCCACTGGGAGGTCCGGCTTCAGCACGGTGCCTCGTGCTTAATAAAGGCTAACGGGCCGCGGCTCCTCAGGTCAGGCGGGAAACCACTTTCCAAAAAGCGGAGCATCTTTCCGATTTAGCCATCGTCTAAAGGACCCTCCGTCCCGCCCCAGGAGCTCAGGCAGACAGTTAATGTCGTTCCCACCCCCAGCCCTCTGTGGTACATACACGCTTCTATTCTGGGGGATGTGATGCCTGCTAGAGTGTGTATCATGCGAGTGGGACTTGTGCCTGAGGAGCTGAGATCCCCAACCGTCCTCAGAGATGCCCTTCAATGTGCTTCCACCCCACTGAGCCCTTCGTCTTGAGAAAGAGCCCACCTGTGCAAAATACTCCTCCGAGATCCTCCCGGCCCATTCGATGCACATCTCCAGGGGGCGGCATGGGTTGGCCACGTCGGCGCACTTGATCATCATACGCTTGATCAGGATTTGGTTTTCAGGGAAGTTCTTCCCAGCGGGATTGCATTCACAGTCACTGCCTTCCCCCTGCAACGCAAGGACAAGGCTGGCTCAGGGGCTCGCCAAAATAGCTTGCAAGAAGCAGAACTTGGCTGAACATGGGTAAGTGATGCTTGGTCATAAGGGAGATCATGAGCAAAGGGGGCTTTTCGGCCAGGTCTCTCAAAAGAAAAAAAAAGAACTCAAACCCAAATATTTCTTTCCAAGAACTGGAAAAAATTTTTTATTACTTCCTTCTTCCTGCTATTCTAGCTACTGGCACAGACTAGATCCCTTTCTTTTGTCTCTTCCACCCATTTTTCATTCATTCAGTCCCCATCCTCCCGCCATTAGTTTCTCTTCTTCCTAAGCCATAAACCTTCACATTCAATTTGCCTAATAAATAATGGTTTTCTGGGTTTCAAAGAGACAACATCTAGAATCCAGTGTTGTTTGTCATTCAGTTGTTTTCCGTTATGTATGAGGAAACTGAGGCAAAGAGGTAAGTGACCTGCCTAGAGTCACATGGCTAGCAAGTGTCTGAGGCCAGATTTGAACTCGGGAAGATAAGTTTCTCTCCACTTGTGTAATTGTAAATCTTGTGCCTTTGAACTATGTATATTAATTTTAATCTTGACACGCTGTAGTAGCTACCCACTAGAACATAGTAGGAGCATCACCATTATTTGATCAGGCAGCACTTTAAGGCTTATATAATCCTTTACATATTAGTATTAATATCTTATCTTCACAGCAACCCTGTAATCGAGGTGCTATTATTGTCCTTGGGTTACAGATGAGGAAACTGAGGCTGAGAGAGGTTAAGAAAATTGCCCAAGATCATCCAAAGAAGAAGTATCTGAGGCAGAATTAAAATTCAGGTCCTCTTCCATTATTCCTCCAGGCTGCCCAACTAAATCATATTATATGTGTGCTCTACTCTCACACTGGTCTGCAATGGGGCCCTGAGATTCAGAGGCAAGCCAGGGCCAGGGAAACAAGTGTTTATGAAAATGGTTCTTCTCAGACAAGAAAATGTGACTGCCTTATAGTTTATATAGAATATATTGTTTATAATATATTGTTTATTGAATTGTTTATAATTGTTTATTGTTTATAATATATTATTTATTGAATATAATGTTTATAATAATATTGATATGTAATATTAATATATAATAAAATGAGTAATATAAATATATAATAAAATAGTGGTGTTATTATAATACAAATATATAATATTAATGTATAATAAATCCCATAATATTAATATCATATAAATACTATATTATATAAGATATTATACTAATATATAATAATTTATATAATTTATATTCCCATATAAATGGAATATAATATAATAATACCATCAGACTTATTTGATGTGTTGGTTAGTTTTGCTGAAGTGATTTTATTCCCCTCTCTCTATATTTTTCTTGGTACAAAGAATAGCTAACTCTGGGTAGTTAGGGGAGGAATGTTTTTGGAAATAAAAGTGATATAAATTAAAAAAATAATAGAAGAAAAAATAACCCTTGGTGCTACACGCCAGTAAGACCTAAATTGTATCTATGTATTTATAATATCATTAGAAAATTATGTAAACAATCTATGACATAGAGACTAGAACATTTTTTAGGCAGGCCCTTCTACACTCAACCACAGCTCTGGCAAAAGGAGTGACTAATGATCTCTCCAGGGATCCGTCAGCCTGAACGTTGAATGATTTTGTGAGTAGTCATAGGTTGTGGCTAATTGCCAGGCCTTCTAAGAGAAACCTGATTTTGTTCTTTATTCACTGCTGGGACGGTGTGGTGCCCCTATAGCTGATCAGTCTCCAAGAGTGATACCAACATCCCCAGGAAGTGAAAGGGAGAGAGTGCAGTTTATTGAATGAAGGGAGTGGCGCAGGGTCAGAATGGTGCATTAGGAAGATTCATCGTTTAATAGATGAGAGGGAGGGGAGCAGAGGACCCTTCCCCTCAAGTTGTAGAGTCTTATACATCAACACGTCATTGTTGTAGAACCCGCTCTATCACCTGAATCCAACCTCGATGATTTAGTCTTAGAGGATTGTCCGTAGCTCATATGGGTTGACTCGCCCATCATCAAAGAGCTAGCAAGGTGAGATTTGAACCAAGTTCTTCCTGGCCACAATCCAGCTCGCTAAAGGCTAGCATTTTCTGTGGGAAAAGAGCCTGACTATTGGATTTGTGGTCAGAGAATACTTCAACTTAGTATTTAGGTGACATTAGGCAAGTTTAAACACCCTGGACCTTAGCTTCCTCATTTATGAGTTAGGTGATGCAGACCTCTATGATCCTATCATATTAGCGGGAGTTAAATTCTTGATGTTCCCTTGGGAAACGGTGAAACACAAACCAATTTCAGCTATTTTCAGAAGAGAGCCTTGGGTGGGGATGCACCAAAAGAGACTTTTGAGGAAGGGTCTGCAATATTAAGCCTGGTATACTGTGGCATTCGCTCAGGTTCTTGGACACAGGTTATAAATCTTTATTTGTTATCTTTACTTGCAAATAGCTTGCCACTAATGATGGCATGGGTGATGATGCTTTCTTGAGCATATCTGCAATTTATAGGGAAATGGCACAGTGGATAGAGGATAGAGCCTAGAGTCAAGGAGACTCA
Source organism: Monodelphis domestica (assembly GCF_027887165.1). Lineage (NCBI taxonomy): Eukaryota > Metazoa > Chordata > Mammalia > Didelphimorphia > Didelphidae > Monodelphis > Monodelphis domestica. The sequence goes on along the minus strand of NC_077229.1, from coordinate 492,158,354 downwards.
TCTTCTTGAGTTCAAGAACTGTTCTCAGACATCCTGGGCAGGTCACTTCACCCTGCTTGTCTCAAGTTTTCTCACCTATAATATGAGCTGGAGAAGGAAATGGCAAACCATTCCAGAATCTTTGCCAACAAAACTCTGAATAGGGTCACAAAGAGTCAGACACAACTGAAAAACGACTGAAAAACAGCAAGAAAACACTTCCGTGACCCTCCTGAGACATATAAATCCAGAGAAGGACAGGCTGTAATCCACCACAGGCTACCGCACCCAGTATACAACCCCCAGACTCATTTTCCTGCCCTGCATACTGAACTCTAGAAAAAGAAATGGGAAGCAGCTGAAACGATGCGCCTATGCTCAACCCTAGGTGAGCTCTTCCCCTCTTGGCCCCTTAGCCTCTGATTCTGGGTGAGTGGTCTTTGCTGAAGGAGGAGAGCTGAGGCTGGGTCCCCTCACAGTGTCCCTTGGAGATGGGGAGACTATCCCTGAACTTGAACCAGGTCACCTGTTCTCTTGGGAACCAAGCGGCCCAGCCAGCCCGTGTTCACGCTCCTTATCAAGCAGTACAATGGGACTATTTTCTACTGTCTGCTGGTACCAGTTGCATTCCCTGGCCCATCCTGACCTAAGGATGCCATCCATCCTTTTCTCCGCTTATTGCTCAGAGTTAAAATGAGCAGAACGCCTTTTTTGCTGCTCTGGGACTGAAGTTATATCTTCGTGGCTTCAGTGCAGGGATTTTTCAGAGGGCTTCTTTCCTGACAAAGGCTCAATTAATGAGTAACATTCCATCCCATGCTTCATTTTATTGTACCAATAGCCCCTCTAGAGGAAGGGAAGGAACCCAGGTTGGCAAGGACTGGCTGGCCAATTTAGGATAACAACATGGAAAACAAATGGATACTTTTCTGTGTGGTTTTCACTGGAATCTTCATTTATAGTTATTGCATCTGCTGTAAAAGGATAAAATAAAAATCTGGGGAACAATCAAAATAATTGGATGCCTTTTAATGCAAACTAAAGCCTAATCTGAAGAATGCCTTCTGGTGCCCTGGTAAATAGGAGCAAATATGTTTGTTTAATCTAGCAATTACAGAATGCTTTGGTTTTTAAGCACCCACATTATTAATGCCTTCCTTTTAAACGCACATGCTTTGGATTCAATTAAGATCTTCGGGCACTGGCCTGTCTGGCTCGGTGTGACCTGAATCAGCCCAGGCATTATTCTTGAAAGCACTCCTTAATCTTAACGCCTCCCAACAGAGTCACAAAGGCCCGGGAACTCTTTTTAATGGAAACAGTGGCTCTCAGGGCCACGCTAAATTGGAAAGCTCGCTCTCTGCTCCTCTCTTTTAGCCTCCTCATAACTCTCCCCTTGCAGAACACTCTCCCTTTTCTAATCAATCAATTTACTTGAAGGTCCTTCTTCCCAGGATCTCAGAAGAAGTCAAGGACACGCTGGCACGCATTCTCCCCACCCCTTGAGAAAAGGGCTGCTCACTAGCCCCACTTTTCGGATGAGACCTAAAGCAGTACTCCCAAGGGTCCCCTCTCTTACATGGGAGTTGGTTTCCTCAGCAGCCATGGGCTTGTTAATGCTATTCACAAACTTGTTCACATGCTCGAAGTGCTTGGTCATCTCTGTTGCTAAAACCATGTCAATGATTGCCTGGCGCAGTGTTCGATAGTGAGTCCTAGAGAAACCAAAGAGAGAGACACGTTCGTACTGTTTCCAGAACCTGGCCAAGCTTCTGCGGCCTCCCTCTTACCCTTCATAACTTCCCACTGTGGAGGCCCCTGGGAAAATGGGGTCCCTGTTTTAGGCCAACAGATGAAGGGGAGTCTTCGTATCATTGGAATCCAAATCACCAAAGACCACTGGCTTATTCCTGCCATTAAAGGAGAACTGGCAGTATCATACGTGGGGGTGGGTGTATTTTTTCAGTGAAAACTTCCTGCCTTGTCATTTCCTTTCCTCATGTAAGACTAGAGCAAGGCTGGAGCAGAGGTTGATCTCTTTCCCTTCTCCCTTCCACTCTTCATTCAGGCATGAGGGTATTGGCACCCACCACAAGGAATATTAACGATCTCCCGTGATTCTGGTATTGATGGAAAAAAGGGAAAGGGAGGACATTTTACATTAGCTTGGGTAAAATGGCAACTGAAGGGTGTCCTCCCTTATGTCACAGGGCTTATGGACAAGACGCTTCGTAAAGCTTAAAGCAATAGAGATATCTTAATTGTTTTGTATGCAACAATCACATCGACCTATGAATCATTGTTACATGTATGGATGTGAAGAAATGGAGCTAAGTCAAAATGGGAAGAAATCCATCTCCAAGGTGAGGGGCTATTTATGAACTGTGAAGACATCTGCACATTGGAGGCAAAACCACCCCATTGCCTGCTGGGATATGGTACAATAATGGCGGAAGCCCTGATCTCCTTTTATGACTACGCAATCTCACAATAGCCAAGATCCCTAGAGCCGAGGCTAAGAGGAGCATTCAGGGGAGCCTCTTTTGGAGTAGCCAATAAAGATGAAAAAAGTGAAATGTCGAGAATTTTTCGCTTCCATATCTTAGAATCTGGAGTTTCTTTCAGGGCTCAGCTCAGAGCACGTCTTCCAGGAGGCCTTCCCTGACCCCGGGGACTAGTGCCAGCCTCATCACAACCATCTTGTAAGCGTTCTGTCGCTAGTCTGTATAGACGTAGGTGACTACACCATCTCCCCGTAAAGCATGTCAGCTCCTTGAAGGGAGGGGTTCATCCAGTTTTGTCATGGAATCCCCATTCTAGGGCTTCACAAATACTTGTTGGGCGATGGGCTAGGTGACTTCAACAAATGGCACCAAGCCAAAGTTGGAAAAATTGAACACTGACTCTGTGGAGAAATGAGACTTTTTGGAGAATCTGCAAAATTAGAGGTAAATTTGACATGTTATGGGTTGAGACGTGATTCTATAGCTCAAATACACAGAGAGAACACAAGGCTTAGATCCAAAAATCTCTCCCACTACACCTTTGCCCAGCTTCCTTGAGACACACAAATGACATGGTGGGAGGGGGGACACTCGTAAGATAGGGCTGTAGGGGATCATAGGCTGGACTATTGGAGTGAAGAATCCTCTTGGGAAGACCACTAGATTCTAATCTTATTATGCCACTAACTCTCTATCTATAGGGAAGCATTAAAACTGACCCAGAACTCAATTTTGTCTTTTGCAAAATGGGGATGATAATATCTTATTTATCATTCAGGGTTTTTTTGTAAGGATAAAAAATATTTAAAAATTAAAGTAGTTCACATTTGATAGCATTTTACAATTTACAAAGAGCTTGTATTATATGAAGAGTAGTCCAGGAGGTCCGAGAAGACCCAGAGAGATTTATCTAGACACAATCACAGTCTTTGAGCATTTAAGGAGTTGTGTAGAGAAGGGGTTAAAAACATTCTGAAAGTCGGGGGTCAAAATTAGAACCAATGGGTGGAAGTGACATGGAGACAGATTTTGGCTTAGTATAAAGAAGAATCTCCTAATGATTTAGAGCTATTAAAAAAAAGAATGTCTCAGGAAGATGTTCAACTTCCGCTTCAATGAGACTTTACCAGGGATGTTGTGGAGGAGATTAATACTCTAGATTGGACCACATGGCCCCTGCATCCCTTCCAATGGAAATGTGATGATGTTGCGACATAGAAAAAAGCATTTTGAAAAACAAATAGTTTAGATGAGCAAAGTGGTAATATAATTGCTGTCAATAATAGCAAACTCCCACCACCTGGCAGAGTGGTATGTAATAAGTATTGTTTTATTCGTTTAGAGATAAGAAATAAAGTGGCTGCTCAAGAAAAGAACTGGAGTTTGACTAAAAGTGCAAATTCAGATGTGGCCACTATATGGATTTGCTTTTCCTAATTGCACTTATTTCTTATGAGGGTTTCCCCCCCTATTTTCTTTTAGATAGAAGAGCTCTGATAGAGGAAAGGATGTAGCAGTGGTAATTAAAAAAAGAATGTGAATGAAATATTACAAATATATAGAACAGAAGAAAGTTCAGAAAATGTTATGTGCAAACAGGACAGCTTAAGAACTATTGTGTTAAATAGATGGATAGATAGATAGATGGATGGATGGATAGATAGACAGACAGACAGACAGACAGATAGATAGTTAGACAGATGCTTAAAAGCTGCAAATAATTTTTTTAGTTTTATATGTAATTCTTTTTTTCTATTTCTTATTTCTTGTGTTTGTCACGTTTCTAAGACGAAGAAGAAAATTTAAAATAAAAATTCCATAAACTTAATCATGGAAAACAATATGATGATCACGGCCACCACCACCACCAGAGTAATATCTTCCTACTATTAAGGGAAGAGGAGTGGGTGGTGTTCAGAGAGGTGAGTTGTCAGTTACTTACTCAACCATCCAATAGCCCCAAAGCCCAAATGCAACAAACCTGTCAATGTTCTTGAAAATATTGCACTTGTTGTCCTTGGCTGTGAGCTGGAAAGCCAGGGCAGTGTGGTGGCTCTCCAGGACAGCTGTGTCATTGTAGAGGACAGCGAGCTCACTGCCCGCATTGCACAAGAAAGAATTGGTCCGTCCTGGGTGATCCACATCATGGACGGTGGCTGCTATCAATGCAGCTACTTCATCCAGGTGATCCAGGCTTCCCTGGGGATGAAAAACAGAGGATGACTCACCAAAGGACAAAGTACCCCCCCAGACAGAGGGCAGTTAGTCAGGTCAGTGATAATGCCTAGCAAGCTTTTCTTTTACCTCTTGGGAACAGAGGAATCAACAGGAGTTTAAGATTTAGAAATGGAAGGGACCTTAACAATCAGCTAATACAATCGCTTTTGTTTGTAGATGAGGAAATAGGATCAAGGAAAATCAAATAGTTTGCCTAAAGTCCCATGGCCAGTAAATGCTAGAGCTAGGATCGATCCTGCTTCCTCACTGGTTTTATCAGAGCTAAGTAGAGGGGAAAATGAGTCTTGCTGCCTCGCAGTAAGTAAATGCAGGTCCAGATAATCACTTTTGTGGATTACTCAGGGGAAAAACATTAAGTTCCTGTATTACTTGTCACTATCTTCTAGACAACGGGTCCTCTGTGTTTGCTGAATGAGCAGATCCCAGGAGTCCAGCTGCCTTTCCCACCACCATCCACGCGTGTTCAGGAAACACAAGACACCTTTGGAAAGCAGTCAGCTTCTTCCCAGTCAACTCCAAGCATCTCTTGGGCATCAGCTTATTCCGAATGATCTCCATTCCTGCTCCTTCTCTTTAGCAGGCAAGACCAAGAGTTGACTTTACGTAAGTTTCCCTCTTTGGCTGACTGATAGCCAGTGAATGCCGTCTGCTTCACAAATGTGGCTCACTTCAACAACAACGGCAAACACCTCTCTAAAAGTACTGATAGTCCTTTAGCAGCGTGATCTGAGCTCCGCAGAAGCCAAGAGAGTCATCATTGTTCCTGCTGGCTCTTAGGTCTCGTCTGATTTCTGTTTCAGAAACTAAGTGAAGGGGCAGTGAGGTGGCTCCGTGGATAGAGAGTCAGACCTGGAGACAGTGAGTCCTGGGTTCAAATATGGCCTCAAACACTTCCTAGCTTTGTGATGTTGGGCAAGTCACTTAACCCCAATTCCCTGGCCCTTACCAATGGATACCTGGTATTGATTCCAAGATAGAAAGTAAAGGTTTAAAAAAAAGAAACTAAGTTAAAAAAAAAACAAAAAACAGAAGGTCATCATCAGATAAGGAGGAATGTCTCAGAGGGTTTAGCAGTGACATTTCTAGGAAGAGCATGACCACCCTTTCAGTGATGCAGTTTTGAAACCTCAGAGTCATCTCCAACTCTATCCCATCCTTTATTTCCTGCACATCCAATCCGGTGCTAAATCGTGATTCTATCTCTTCCTTTTCCTACATCCTTCTCCATCTCCCTTCTCCCTTCTCAATCCATCATCTAAAGCAACTATCTAAGAGGATTTATTCCATCCATGCCTTTTGATTCTAAAAGCACCAAGGAACAGGGCAGAGGTGCTGCTACAGTGCTCCTGCATGCCCCGCTCCTTTTCACCTTTAAAAGAAGAAAATGGGCTTTGACTGCATTGAAGCAAAGCTGGCCAGTTTTAACCTTAAAAGTAGAGTTTTCAGATAACCAATCCTTTGTTTACATAAATAGCCATTTTATTACTGGAACAGTGAAAAAACCCCTCCAACACGGAATGGTTCTTTTTATACCTGTATAAGCTGCTGTGTTCTTTAGTTTGTTTTAGGAGAGTGGCAGACATTAACAAGGAAGAAAGGACCAGTAAATTCCAGGCGGTTGACAAGTCATAGTAAGGACCGTCCATCCCAAATTGCTTGGGGGCACGTATTATTTAATTTTTAAAAATACTTTGCATCCCTTCTGCGTGCCATGGGAGGCACTTAGTAAATTCTTGTTGATTGAATGATTGGAAATGGAAATAGCATATAATGTTCATTCCCAAAATAGGAGCGGAAGGAGAGTCAAATGGTTCCAAGCTTCAGACTTAGATGGGATTCAGGAACGAGCTTCCAGAACATCTCTTTGTTAAATGTTGAAGGAAGACAGTGGAATAATTTCTCGTGGCTTCAGGAGAGTTGGAACAGGTCAGGAGAAGGTGAAGGAATATGGCAATATGGAATAAAGGCCTTGGTTAGGATTTAAGAAACCTGGCTGCATAATCTTGAGCAAGTCTTTTGATTTTTCTAGGCCTCAATTTCCTCATTTGCAAAATAAAGGGGTTAAAACAGATGATCTCGAGTCAATCAGTGAACATTTATTAAGCACCTACTATGTGCCAGGCACTGTGCTAAATACTGGGGACATAAAAAAGAAGAAAAAGACAGTCCCTTCTGCCCTTGAGGAGCTTACAATCTACTGGACCTTCAAGTTCTAAATCCTAATGTGTTGAGGTCACGGCTTGTCAGAGACTCTGAATGCCTTTGAAAATATAAGCATACAGGCCTAGAAACAGGAGGTCCTGAGTTCAAATGTGACCTCAGACACTTCCTAGCTGTGTGACCCTGGGCAAGTCACTTAACCCTCATTACCTAGTCCTTACCGCTCTTCTGCTTTGAAACCAATACATAGTATGGATTCTAAGATGGAAGGTAAGGGTTTAAAAAAAAGGAAAAAAAATGAAACCGGTATAGTTTATTTTATGCTACTTATATATTCATATGAAATTATTTAGAAATCAAAATTTTGGAAAATATGTGATTTTAAATGCATGTATAACTAAAAGAATTGTTTCCTGTTTCTTTCACTTTAAAAAGTGAAGGACTATCTCTTTCTCTTTAACTAGTTTATGGATCTTGATTTTCATAGTTTGGCTTTGTTTAGACTAAGGCACATCTAAGTTATTTCTCAAACGCTGGGAATGACTGGACCTACAGCAGTCTTCAAAGTCCCAGGAGCTAATGATTAGCATTCCATTTTCACCTGAAAATGTGTGACCTTCTTAATCTCTCTTTCTCTCTCTCTCTGTACTCTCAGAACTTTAGCTCCCGAGCCCCCACCAGTGTTTATCTCATCTCTGGTCAGTCAGAGAAAAAAGATTTCTTCAAGGCAAATGTATTTATTAAAACGGAATAATAAGAAGTGGCTGGCAGGGCAGTGAGGTAGCACAGTGGACAGAGTGCCAGACCTGCAGTTGGGAGGACCTAGGCTCAGATGCTTCATAGCTGTGTTACCCTGGCAAAATCACTGAACTGTTTGCCTAGCCCTTTCCCTTTGGTCTTAGAGTTGTTATTAAGATAGAAAGTAGTTAAAAAACAAACAAACAACTATGAAGCAGGTAGCCATGACTGGAAATAAAATATCTCTTCTAATCTTCCACAAACACATCTGATAGTGAGAAGAGTGAATGCACATAGTTTGCAAATGAAGAAGCATGCACAGAGGGAATACATGTGGCCAGGGCAACTTATATCTCCAGTGCCTGCAGGATTCGGAAAGGAAGGAAGGAAACAAGCATCTATTAGGTACCTACTAAGTGCTGAGCACTGTGATAAGCATTTTACAAATATCTCATTTGAACCTTATGGTAATATTGGAAAGTTGGTGCTATTATTATTATCCCATTTTAAGGATGGGTAAACTGAGTCAAGCAGGGTTAAATGTCTTGCCCAAAGCAACAATGCTAGTAAGTGTGTGAGGCCAGATCTAAACTCAGGCCTTCCTGACTCCAGAGCCAATACTCTATTCACTGGACAACTGAGCTGCCTCTCCATCTGTTATCATATCTTTATGATGCTCCTGGCAGAAGTGCAAGGCTCTTCTGGGTCAGCTCCCGGGCAGGGTGCATAGCTCCAGTGCTTGGTTGTGATCTTGATCTTCAAGCTCAGTTGAAATTCTGGCCTAAGGTGCTGTTACATGTTTGAAAAGAACCAGAAACTATACACTAAGACCAACAGATACTTGGCTACTATCTCTCTGTCTGAAATCTTAGAATACAGCCATGATCTTTTGAGAGGAACTGGAACCCATAACCTAGGACCAGCAGGAGTCTCAGCTGAGTCCTCCCTTTTCCTGAGCAAGATTCCAGCTTTAAGCATCAGTCCTGACCTCCTTGACCTCCTCCTGCCTAAATTGACTTGGATCATCTCTGTGGATGGATCCTCTGCCCCATGCATGCTGCCATGTGTGTCTGCTACGAGATGCCACTGCTGAAGTGAAGAGAGAGAAATCTCTACCCTTGTACCCTTCTTGCACTTAACCCAGGGCTCTCTGCCCCTCTGATTCTTAGTTTTCCTGGACTCTGCCATGTCCTTCTGGTGCAAGACACCACTGCAGAGAGAGGTGGAGAAATCAATACCTTCCCTTTCTCCCTGTCTCCCCAACCACCAGGAAGTACAAAGGAGAAAACTCAGGAACTGAATTCTTCTTCCATAGCTATGGATTACAACCTAACTTCTCAACTATACTAGAAGTTTGATTTTGAGCCATCTCATTCTTCTGCTTTTAAACACTCAGTCAGCTCTAAACCACCTTCCTGACCCCTGCATGTGCTTACAGAAGTCCACCTTTGTTTCCCTTACCTGAATCTACATTCTAGTTTCATCAAGTAGATTAAAAAGATTCACATGATTAAGTCCCCAGATCAATTCTATGCTTCTCTCTTCCTTCTTTCCTTCCTCCTTCCCTCCATACTGACATACCTATCTGTCTGTCTGTCTGTCTATCTATCTATCTATCTATCTATCTATCTATCTATCTATCTATCTATCTATCTATCTATCAATCTGTCTGTCTGTCTATGTGTCTGTCTATCTATCTATCTATCTATCTATCTATCTATCTATCTATCTATCTGTCTGTCTGTCTCTGTCTGTGTCTGTCTGTCTATCTATCTATCTATCTATCTATCTATCTGTCTGTCTGTCTGTCTATCTATCTATCTATCTATCTATCTATCTATCTATCAATCTGTCTGTCTGTCTGTCTATGTGTCTATCTATCTATCTATCTATCTATCTATCTATCTGTCTGTCTGTCTGTCTGTCTGTCTGTCTGTCTGTCTGTCTGTCTGTCTATCTATCTATCTATCTATCTATCTGTCTGTCTGTCTGTCTGTCTGTCTGTCTATCTATCTATCTATCTATCTATCTATCTGTCTGTCTGTCTGTCTGTCTGTCTGTCTCTGTCTGTGTCTGTCTGTCTATCTATCTATCTATCTATCTATCTATCTGTCTGTCTGTCTGTCTGTCTGTCTGTCTGTCTGTCTGTCTGTCTATCAATCTATCTGGCTATCTATCCACTTATCTGTCTGTCTGTATGTCTGTCTACCCAACAACTTACTCATTTATCTATCCATATCATCTCTTTCATCTATTTGTCTTTATCTATCTATCTATCTATCTATCTATCTATCTATCTATCTATCTATCTATCTATCTATCTATCTATCCCATCTGTCTATGTATCTAGGAATATTTGCACATTGGCATCTGTATACATGAGACAATACTTGTAAGGCACTCTGCAAACTTTAAGGCCTTAGATAAATGTCAGTTAGCTCTTAGCTAAATGCAGGTAGGTGGCACGGGGGAGAGTGCTGGGCTTAGAATCCCAGAAGACTTAGAACCCTCCTGAGTTCAAGTCTGGCCTCAGACACTCGTGATTGCCCGCATGGGTGCTGAAGAAGAAAGGAGGAACAGAATCCGTAAGAGGGTAATTTGTGTTCACAGCACTTGTTAGGGAGTGAACCTACCTACTTGTATAATATAATAAAATACAATATAATATAGTACAATATAACATAACAGCACGATGTGGTATATTATAAATACATACATAATATAACCTGCCATAACATAACATAATATACATGATATATGCATATAGGGTCAATTCTGGTGTATAATTCTAACTCACGTTTTACTTACTAGCTGTATGACTCCAGGCAAGTTACTTAACTTCTCTCTGAGTGTCCTCGCTATAAAATAGGAATACTAACAGTAGCTACCTTGGAGAATTTTTGTGAGGATCAAATCAGATACTATTTGTAAAAGCACTTAGCACAGTGCCAGGCACATAGTAGGTGCTAAATAAAGGCTTATTCCCTAAGTAGCTAATTTAGCAAAAGCAGACGGTTGTCAAATAAAACCTAGAGTTGAACGATAGTAAAACAGTCTCTCACATATTCATTCAGACAGCGTCTAGTCCAAGGGTGTCCAGGAGCCCACTCTGAAAATTTTACCTTTACTCTTTCTTTTCCGAGGAAAAATGCCGTGGCATGCAGGACGTCCGCAGCATGGGTAGAGTTGTGGTAAGAGTTGGATGAGTGGTAATTGGCTTCGATCACCTGGAGCCAGGCCCGAAGAGTGGCTTCTGAACAGTTCAAAAACTCACAGACACCAAAACGGGCAAAGACTTTTAGCCCTAGGTAAACCAACGGTCTGGAGAAGTAAAAAAAAAAATCTCTTTTACTGATAAGGAAGAACAATGACATTTTTCTGTGTTCCCAGCCCTGCTGCTCTGTAATCTGACACGTGCAAGAAGTAAAAAGCATCTTTGGAAAACAGAAAGAATTTTCTTGGCAGCCCCTTCTTAAATTGAGTACTAATTGCTGAACAGATGCATTATGGCAGTCAACCCAAAACACCGCGAGGTTATCTCCAGTTCATCGGAAACTTTCATCACTGTGATAAATGGCAAGTCTTTGGATCTCTGTCCTTGTTCTCTCTCCTGTGGATCCATCAAAAGTCCTCCCAAACAAAGAGAACGGTCAATCTGAGATCTTGCAACATTGAGAGTCATTCGGATTTCCAAATGATTTTCCGTGGCCTCGCAGCCCAACCTCTTTGGAGAGGAATATTCCTTTTGCAGGAACCTGGGCTAGAAGTGATCTTGGGAGGCCACCTCATATTCTCTTTACGTACAGGCGGGCCCACTTTTAAGCCATTCTGCTCAAATAAAAAACGATCTCCCAACTCTCTGAGCCCACAAATTCAGTGAAATCTTGTGTTGCTTTCATGAATTTGACGCTTAGCTCAGTCCCTAATATTTATGCCTTCCTGGAACATGCCTGGTGCATGAGGAGTAATAAAGGGCCCTAGGAGATCTTGGAAAGAAATTTAGCCCCGTGGCTTCATTCCTGAGCTCCAGTCAACCGTATCCCATCATCCCTACGGTGAGTTCCCCGCAGAAGTCATGCTCAATGACTAGAGCCTATTTTGTGCCCCCGAAGCCTGCCTTTAGCCCTTGAACTTCAGCATTGAAGCTAGGAGCTCTGGGAGCCCAGTACCTTTTATGTGTGACAGCCTCCAACTCGAAGATGTTGAAGTCCCAGCTCTCTTCGTTGTCCAGTAATTGTGCGATAGAGGGGGGGACGTCATTGACGGTGATGGGCAGTGAAAGATGACTGTGGCTGTGATGCATATCTACAGAAAGAATTGAACTGAATTCAGCACACACACACGCGATAGCCCCTACGCTTTAGGGTGACTCTGGGTGCTGGGACTACAAAGGCATGATGAAACGATCCTGACCCTCAAGGAGCTTCTCTCTGACTGTTTGGGGGACAAGGAGAGGAATGCGAAACAGTATGGAGTAAATGTATCCAAAGCAGGCCAGGGAAGGAAAGAGACATTTGAGCATATCCATCCAAGACAGAGGCTCTCTCTAGACAGCTGTACTTGAGCTGAGCCTTGGTAGGTTGTTGTCATTCAGTTGTGTCTGACTCTTTGGGATCCCCTTCAAGGTTTTCTTGGCAAGGATACTGGAGTAGTTTGCCATTTCCTTTTCTAGTGCATTTTACAGATGAGGAAACTGAGGCAAACAGGGTTAAGTGACTTGCCCACAGTCACACAGCTAGTGTCTGAGGCAGGATGTGAACTCAGGTCTTCCTCACTCTAGGCCTGAGTTCCACTGTGCCACCTAGCTGCCCAGGTCTCCAAAGCAAAGAAAGAAATGGAATGGCATGTATGAAAAAAAGCAAGTAGGGCAATTTGGATGGAAATATGGACTCTCATGAAGAGTAGCAATTGAAATCAGTCTGTAAAGAGAGATGGAGCTAGATAGGGAAAGGTTTGAAATACCGATCAGAGAAGTTTAGTGTTTTATTCTAAAGGCAACCAGAGACCACTGGGGTTTTTTTGAGAAGAGGAATGATTGAGCCACACTGAGGCTTTAGGGAAAAACAAAAAAAAAACCCAACACTGTGAGCTGTGTGGAGGATGTCAGGAGAGGCTAGAGGCAGGAGGACCAATTAAGATACCAATTAAGAAACAATCTAGGTGAAAGGCCATGAGAACCTGAATTAGAATTGTGGCCTTCTGAGATAGATGGGAGACGGTAGGAAGGGCATCTTCATTGTGGACTTAGAACCTAAGAGAGCACCATAAAGTATTTACTTTTATCTCTCAGAATATCCTCAGGACTTCTGAAAACATGACATTTTAATTTCAGAAATTCTTTCCCTATATTATTGGGTGGAAAAAGATTAATTTATCCTTCTCTATTAGATAAACACTAATAAGTCACATATATAAATATGGTAGGTGGGCACGTGAGCTGAAGAAAGTTGGAAATATCAAGTAAAATCAGGCATAAGTTAGATGAAAACTTACTCTTGGAAAACACATACTCATTCCCTGACAACCTTCTCAAGCCATCCTGGAATAAAGAAAGATGCTGTGAGTAGCAGGAATTTACGAAGCACGTATTCTTGTTACATAGCACTCTTCTAGGTCATCTCTTCTCCCTCCAAAGTCCAGCCTAGCTCACTATAGAAAGATGCTCTTTGGTGTTTAGGAATAACAAAGAGGTCAGGATGGGATCTGAACAAAAACAGCCAAAGAATGGTCAGAGGCAACTGCCTGGCCTGTTAACTTGAGGGGATGAACTGGAAAGAAAATCAAGGTGGCCACACACCCAAAATAGTTCTTTTCTAGATCACCGAATGTCTTTCTCCAGTGATGCAGAATGGACGTCCTCCATACCCTCTCATTAGTTTTAACTTTTGTTTATATTTTTCCATAACTCCTCCAAAGAACCTCTATCCAATCGAGTGGAGGCCTCTTATTTCCCCACCTGCACCCATATTTTGGCAGATTCCAGTGTACTATTTGAGCTTCCCCTCGTGTTTTCTCTCCAATTCTCTCTTCAATGCTTTGTGATTCTTAAATCACAATTTAAACATGAGCTATTCTTATTCTTTCATCATATTTGTATTCTAGGGCCCACCCACATCATCAACCATTCACACATATCCTCAATAACGTCATTGTCTTCTCCTTGTAGACAAGTCATCATTGCTACCATGATGCTGTAGCAAGGTAATAATAAAAGAATGATAGCAAGGATGATAATTACTCCTATATCATGGGGAAGGGAAGGAAATAAGCATAGTATTTACTTTGTGCCAAGCACTGAGCAAAGACTTTTACAAATATCATCTCATTTGATTCTCAAAAAGCTCTGAGAGGTAGACGCTATTATTATCACCATTTTACAATTGAGGAAACTGAGGCAAAAAGAAGGTAAATGTCTTGCTCAGGGTCACATGGATAGTACTCAGGTCTTCCTGACTCCGTGCCTAGAACCTTGTCCATAGAGGCACTAGTTGCCTACAATAATGACAATTACTGAGATATATAAAGTACGGTAAAGTGTGCAAACTATGATAGCAGGCACCAGTTTGTACTTGACAAAAGGACAAAGTTTCCAGATGTTTGATGTTCCCTCATTACTCACTGTCATCAGTCCCCCGACTAGATCACTAGTGTGAGGATCTTCATCTTTAGTGCCCAGCTGTGGAGAGTATAGTTCTGTGGTTCGTAAAATTTCCAGAACTCTGTCCAAGGCCTCTGCTACAGTTACTGGGCTATTCTCCTGGGCAGCATTGATTATATTAATGACCTAGATGGAGAAGGGAGAGACAGAAGGAGAGAGAGAGGGGGAGAGAGAAGGAGGGGGGGAAAGAGGGAGAGAGAGAGAGAGAGAGAGAGAGAGAGAGAGAGAGAGAGAGAGAGAGAGAGAGAGAGAGAGAGAGAGAGAGAGGTAGGGGAAGGAAGGAGGGAGGGAAGGAAAGAAGAGGAAAAGGGAGGGAGGGAGAGAAGGAGAGAATATGAGTTAATTATGTAGACATCTGGGTCTTGGTAAAGTGTTGGTTTTTTTTTTTATGGAATTAACTTTTATTTGAAATGAGAGCAGACTTAAAGTAAATTACCACCACACGTATCACTTCAAAGGATTGTAAACTATAACCTGCTTATTTATTAACCCATTATCCCAACGCCAAAATTTCTATGAACATTAAATTATATAATTAAATTGCTATATTCAATAAATAGGGGTTGTCCTTCATTGATTAAGGGGACATTTAAATTGAATAAGGTTTCTTAAAAACACATATACATAAACCACACTTTAATTAAATTTGCAAGGTTTAACAGATGTATTTCAAATGCAATATGCTGTGCAGGAGTCCACAAGCTTTTCATCTCTAAAACATAGATGTAATTTTTAGGGTTCAATTTTTGAACTCTCTCCTTGAAAATCTTTTACATTGACTCCTGGATCTGAAAAAAAGTCATATTTCTGTCTCAATTCATTCCTCAATGGTTAGCAAACCACCACTTGATCATCTTTCCCCTCCCAGCAATTTGAACCCCTTTCTGTCACTGTGTAAACCTTATTTTAAATCTACCCCCTTATATTCATTTCCCTCCTCCAGTGTAATACTCCAGAGCTACCCATCCATTCTAATGGGCCCCTGGAGTGCCAGCTCCATACTTAACAAACTTATTTCCATCTTAAATCTTTTTCCTTTCACTTTTCCTTTCACTCCTTTCATCTTCTGCCACTCACTGACACCTGGCCCCATCCTGATGACTATCTCGATGGTTTCTGGCCATCTTTATAGATGTGTATATATATACACACAGACACACATATGTCTACGCAGAGAGACAGACAATTCTTTGCTTAAAGACCAAGAATAGTCATCACTTTTTACCTTTGTGATTGGAGCTTCAATGGTCATAGAATGGATCCTTGCCATAGACGGATAACGACGATTCTGCAAACTTGGTGCTGCCAAGACAAGATATCTGAGTTATCTCTGGGCCTCCTTAGTGTTGGTCACTCTTATAACAACAGTGCTCTGAAGGACACACTCTCCAAAGGGCAGAAGAACTAAATGCTGGTGGTGGCAGAAGATAGCTGCAAGCTTCAGACAGAGATGGCTTCTGATGAGGTCCCTCATGGGAAGAGCTAGAGGCCTGACACTGCCTTCAATGGGACCACCATATTGTTTTTCCAAAAAGGATGGGATTCACTCATCACTTATTCCAGAATGGTTAGAAATCCTGTCATCATTTGCACAAAAGCCTAGCCAGGGAACTCTAGAGGGACATCTGACAAAACACAATTACTAATAGGGCCATTTTCCAGACAAGACCCATCCTGTAGCCTACTGCACCATGCGAAAGTTCCAGTATGCAAAAGCCATAAGCCTATTCAGCCTTGGAAATGTTTCTGAAAAGTGGATCTTGTTTCCAGGTCAGTTCAAAGGAGCTCCTACTCAATAATGAAGACCGAGACCAGTACTGAAGTCTCATGACTTTTGACTTGAGTCTTTCCATCTAACCTTATGAATAATGGTTTCATATACTAGTAGTGAGAACCTGCTTAAGTCATCACCTTACTTAAAGTAAAAGTTCTTATTGGAAGTTAAATGTGGTTTGGTCTAAAGGTAAAATACATTCTTTAAATGTCCATCTCCTCTCTGTTTCAAGTTCTCCAGTGCTTGTTAGCTTAGTGGAGACATCCAGTAAAAAAGCAACTGTTAGTCCTCAAACACAGGGAAACATTTGTCACTTGTTGGGTGTTTGATTTCACAGTATGACATATTGTAAAATCTATAAACAGTTGTATGGAAAGAGAGAAGGATGTTAAGAAAAGAGAAAGAAGGTGGAAATAGAAAAAAAATTTAAAAATATGCCTGATTGAATTAAGATAAACAAACGACATTATAAAGAAGAAATTATTTTGAGTGTATCTCTCATAAGCTTACTCCTCGAATTCTAAGTTTTTGCAACAAAAAACCCAAACCAAAAACACATATAGGAGTTAATATGACTTCAACATTAGTTAAATTGCTTTTATTTTTTTTTTCAGATTTCCTCTAGGGAGCAGTAAAGAGTTTATTAGTGCTTTATTTAGTATATCTAGAAGATTTAAATTGCCTTTAGATGGGGTTTAATGAGATTAATTCACAGAAAACGAGTTATTCCAGTCCCCACAGAGAGTGGTTTATGACTCTAGGATTTGTTTTAGGGAGTTGCCTAGAAGTCACAGGTTAAGCTCAAGATCACACATTTATTAAGTGTCAGTAGGAGAATTTGAATGTAGGTTTCTCCTGACTCTAAGACCAGAGTTCTATACTCATCGCCTATCTATCTAGAAGAAAAACACTGTGAAACCTTATAAATTATTATTTTTGAAACCCTCAAAACACATGTGAGCTTCCCACTTCCTTTGGATTATTTTAGCTCTGCTTTATATGTTGGCCAGTTTTCTGTTCATGATGTCTTTCCTTTCTTATTTTCTGCATTTAAAAAACAGACATAAATTAGGAAGTTTTCTTACCATCACTACTTCGAGATGTTATTGATTTAACGTCAATAGATTCTTTCCTCCTGTTCTTATATCTAAATGAATGAGACTCTATAAAATAATAAGATTAGGAGAATGATTAGTTTTCAGTGTTTTCACAGGCAAAATTTTACATAGAGTACTCTGAACACTTAAAAATTTGCCTCCTTTATGTCTATAAAATAATTTTAAGAAACAAAACGTGTACTCTTGAAACAGTAACAAAAACAGTTTTTATTTATATAATGATGCTATTGCTTCTTTTCAATTTTAAAATATTTACTCTTTTTAATATTGTTTCTATTAATATTATTGAAGAAATATTTAGTATGATTAGGATATTATTTCTTTGAATGTAAAAATTCCACTGTAGAAGAATATTTGTGATTTAGAAATGCTGTTCAAAAGCTAAGAGCCAGTGCAGCTCCTTTCGTATCTGCCAGCTGCCCATACCATTTCCCATATTATTCTTTTCCATGTCATTCCATAATCTTTCATAGGGGGATCTGCCCAGCATGTTGGAGATCCTTTATTTTAAGAAAAAAAATATTTTAGGGATGCCAGTGCAGCTTGTTAGGTCTTTGTACTCTTCCACTTTCTGCTTACATTTTACCTCCTCTTCTGTTTATATGTGATCTCAATTTTATCATCATAAGTACTGTTCTGCCACTTATTTATATACACAATGTTTCTTTATATTTCCCTTTGTATCAGGTGCAATCTTAATTGTTTAGGCATTGTGCTATCCCATGATTCACCACAGGATAGCATTACCAGAAGAAAAATAGTGTTAGAAATGGGATTTTGTGGGACTCAAATTTCTGAGATAATAGAAAAGAAATATATTAATTCCCCCAAATCAATCTATCCTTCTCTTTTCCTTTTGTTCAATTCATAACCCAACTTATCTATCGGTAGCACCTGTCAATAATATATTTTAATACTTTCAAAAATGTATTTTCATTGTTAGAGGCACTCCCTTCAATGGGGCAAATGGAAACTTATCCTTCTCATCCTGTATGTCTTTTTTAAATGTTTTCCCATAAATCCTTCATATAGGAGAAAAAGCATTCAGAAATTAACCCAATTAACCCTCATCCCTTATTTTTATAGTGGAAGAAACTAAAACCAGTAGTGGTCAAACAACTTGGCCAAGGTCATACAGTTTATAAGTAGAAAAGCTGGGATTTCTTTTTTTTTTTCAACCCTTACCTTCGATCTTGGAGTCAATACTGTGTATTGGCTCCAAGGCAGAAGAGTGGTAAGGGCTAGTGACTTGCCCAGGGTCACACAGCTAGGAAGTGTCTGAGGCCAGATTTGAACCTAGGACTTCCCATCTCTAGGCCTGGCTCTCAATCCACTGGAGCTACTCAGCTGTTCCTGAAAAGCTGGGATTTCAACCCAGGCTTTTTGACTTTTAAGTGCCCTGCTCCACCACATTGCCACTTGATAATGAGAAGGATTTAGGTAAATATTTGAAAGAATTTTGAGAGAGAAGTTAGGGGATAAAAGCAAAATGACTTAAGTGAAATTGCAGATATTTCTTGCTTATCAAGTGTTAAGGGGGAAATGGTGGATTTGAATATCTTTTTTGAGTAGTCTCATCTGTGGTTCAACCTGGCAGGAAGAAGAAGATCTAAATCATCTGTGCAGGATCCTTACAGTCTATGATGCTAAGAAGGGGTACCTGGGAAATGAACCATAATTAATCAAAGATGGAAAGTAAAGAGGGAAAACAGGGAATTCACATCAATCAGGGGTGGATCTGTGAGGTTGGTACTTCACTGACTAGAGAAAAAGAAAAGTGCATGTAGGTCAACAATGATTTCCCTTAAGAGAGTAGCTTTTTGGTTATCCCATGTTTAGGACCATTCTTGTCACTTGAAGTTTTCTCATCTGGAAGTGGAGAAAAGAAAATCTGAATTGGAAAGAATACCAAGAATTAGCATATTGCTATGTTCATCGTCCCAAATCACCCATTAACATGTTTTGTTTTCCTTCAAAATTGGGGAATTGTTCAATTGTCACACGACGTAATCTCTGAGAGTGACAAATATGGTCTAAACCAGTTCAGACTTGACACTATAAAGGCTGATTGTACTTCATTTCCACTAGATTACCTGCCAGAGCATACAGAGGTATAACATTTATTACAATGGTCTCACCTGACTGAGACTTGTCTCCTGAATCCCGGTGAATCTTGTGTATCTAAATTTGTTGAGAATAAAACAGGGCATTAAAAAGGAAATAAAGAGAGATTTCAAGCACTGCTTTTACTTCCTTCTTTTTAAAAAAATTCCATTATTCCCAAATCTCTCCAAAGAAGGCTTTCTGAGAATGGATGCTGACTCAGCTATGAAAAGGAGCAAGAGGCAACCAATGGAGAGAATTGTAAATCCTGTCACCTTTAGACTCTCAAAGAATCACTGAACCATAGCAAAGGAAGAATCCCAAGAGGTCATTTAATTCAGCGCCCCTCGGCCTCTGATCAGAACATTTCAATTACTGGCAACACAGCACAGGGTTTTGTTTTGTTTTTAATCCTTACCTTCTGCCTTAGAATCCATACTAAGTATTGGTTCCAAGGCAGAAGAGTGGCAAGGGCTAGACACTTCTTGTCCAGGGTCACACAGCTGGGAAGTATCAGATTTGAACCCAGGACATTTTGTCTCTAGGTCTGGCTCTCAATCTACTGAGATACTTAGTAGTCCCAAATCTAGCATAGTTTTAAAATCTCTAGGCATATAGTGATCCAGCATTTGTTGCCATAAATATACTTAAGTGTTTTGAGAAGACGATATATTATTGTTGTGTTCCTTTGGCTGGGGATAGAAGAAAAAGGATAATGGGAAAAAAGGCCAATAGAGAAAGGCTGAATATATAAGCCCAAATCCTAAGAAGAAAAACTCACAGTGACACCACACACACAAATGACTAAAGGTTACTACTGAAAAAAGACAGCAATACAATAAATCCTTTGTATATCTCAGACAGAGATAACTGGATAAGACTAATACACTATGGAATAGCATAAAAGAAAAAGAAAAAACTTAAGTAGATATTAAAATGAAAATTATATTGAAAATCAGAGCTATCAATGAAAGAATAAATAAAACAACAAACTAGAGAACTTAGAATACATGAAGGAGATTCTTTTAAAATAAGAGAGGATCTGAAAAGGATAAGAAATTTGGAATTCAAAAATGTAAAAGCAGAAGAAAATTGGGTAACAGTATTTATAAAATGCAATTTAAAAAATATACATGCACATTATTCATCCCTTCTACTGGGGAACCTGAGGCTGGTGGATCACTTGAGACTCAGGAATTCTGAGCTTAAAGAGGGCCAAAGCTGACCAGGTGCCTGAATTAAGTTTAGCATCAATATGAGCCCCCAAGCTGCCAAATAAGGGGAGAATCAGTCCAAGTCAGAAATGAAGCAGGTCAAAGCTCTCAGATTAGTCAGCAGTGGGATCCAACCTATGAGCGACCTCTGCACTTCCAGTCTAGGTGAGATTGGGAGATCCAGTCTCAAAAAACAAATAACCAACAAACAAAACCTGAATTTTATGTAATTCAAAATGATTGACCTTGAAGACAGGATGGTCATAGATAAATTTAAATATTATACATCATTATTAAAAAGTCCAAAAATCTATTTTCAAGGAAAAAAACAAGAAAACTACCCAGACTTTTGAAAAGCAGATGGGAAATAAGATAGGTAGAATTAGATAGTTCACCATCTGAGAGAAGTCACAAGTTTAGAACCCCAAGGCATATAGCAGTTACATCTCAGAATAGCTATAGAGGAAAGTAAAGTTTCACTAGCCCTTTAAGACTAGGCATCTATGAGAAATCCCAGAAAAAGAGTAGAATATCATATTCTAAAAAAGCAAGAGTAATCTGAATATAAACCAAAACAAAACAGCCTAAAAAACTGAGACTATTCACTAATGGGAAAATGTGGACATTTAATAAAAAGGAGAAATCTGTGTCATTCCTCCAAAAGAAAACAGTGAATACAGTAATTAACCTACAAATGGTCCATACAAGAAAAACATACCAGTATTTCTGTGATTTAGCTAAAGCAATCCTTGGATGATATTTCTGAAAATACGCACTACTGATTAGAAAGAGAAGATTAATATATAAGCCTACAATTAGCACAGAAGAAAAAATCTTGAAAATTAGGGAATAGGTAATTTAAAACCAAAAGACAACAGAAATGACCAACAAAACTACCAGCTTATTTAAAATGAACAAATTTACAAAAACTTTGACTAACTTGATTTTTAAAAAGAGAAGAGAAAATAAAATTACTAAATAAAAAAATTAAAAAGGTTAATTTTTGATGAATAAAGAACAAATAAAAAGAATTATTAGAAACTACTATCTATAGCCTTATGTTAACAAAATGGAGAACTGAAAGGTAATTGATGATTGTTTACAAAATTATGAAATAGCAAAAGTAAACAAAAATAGAGATCTTAAGCCACTAAATTTTAGAAAGAAACATTAAATAATGGGCTATAAATGAACTACCAAAATTAGGGAGAGCCTTGATGCAGGTAAATTGCAGGTTTGTTGTTTTTGTTGTTCTTGTTGCTGGGTCATTTCAGTTGTGTTTGGTGCTTCATGACTTCATTTGGGGTTTTCTTTGCAAAGATTTTAGAGTGGTTTGTCAGTTCCTTCAATAGCTCATTTTACAGATTAAGAAATAGATGAGGCAAACAGGGTTAGGAGACTTGCCCAGGATCACATAGCTGATACATACCCTGGGCTGGATTTGAATTTGGGTCTTCACAACTCCAGGCCTAGTGCTCTATCTACTCTGCCACTTTGCTGCCACAAATTTTAGGTAAATCCTATCAAATGCTTAAAGCGTACTAGATTTTTATGCTTCAAAAAATTACTCTCAATGCCTGAGGAAAGAAGCATTTTACCCAACTCTTTTTATGCCAACAAATATGATCTTAATATAAAACAAAGGAAAGATAAAGCAGAGATAGAGAACTATAGACTAATATCACTAATAAATATTGATGCAGATTTTAAAAATAAAATTCTGCCTAAATGACAATATATGTGTATATAAATGATTCATTATGATCAACATTTCTAGACTTAAGTTATATTACATTATGAAGCAGGAGTCATCAAAATCATGTCATACTAGTGTGATAGAGACTGGCACTAGAGAAAAAGTGCCAGATTGAAGAGTATGTAAAATTGATCACCTCAATAGGGGAAGGGCCCCAGGAGTGGATTCCAAAGGAGAAGACTCTGGCTGAGAGAGCAGTGGGTCTCTTGGTCTTGAGAAGCTGAAGAGAGAAGTTGGGAAAAAGACTTTCTCCTGAGGGTTACCCACTTTTCCTGCTGGTGACTGGAAATCTTTCCCCCCAACACTTCCCAATTGAAGGGACTGTCTGAAGAGAAAACTGAGTAGACTTTACCTCAGCTCCTGTTTCCCAGGGGTGAGTCAACCTGACTTTCTCTCAGGGGGCTCAGGCTGCCAAGGCCTGAGTTCCTCCCAAACTCGAGGAGGGAGAAGAAAAGGGTTTAGATAGAGACAGGGACCCCTTTTCCCACTTTCCTTTTCCCATTCTTCCCTGCCTGTCATTCCTTTTGTATTACCTGATTGAGTTAACCTTAAAAGTTATCTGTTCCCCAAGCTGAGTGTGAATGAACAGATCAAGGGGAGACCTTTTGGTCTCAAGTAGTGGAGAGGGGACAAGAGGGACAAGAGTGAATTGGGGAGAGCAGTCTTAGCTAAGGAGGGAAGGCAGAAGGGGGAAAATCTTCAAATCCCCTCTCCTCTCTCTGAGCCTCTCATTACTTCTGCTGTCTCCCCTGAACCCCACTTTGAGAAAGGGGTCCTTTCTTTCCCACTCTCCATACTAAAAGTCCAAGCTTCCGTTGGGGTACAAAATTTCCCTCTCTTATTTTTTAAGCTTAAAAACTTAAAAAAATATTACATTTCTATGAAGCAGGAGTCATCAAAATAATTTCATACTAGTTAAAAAATATAACACTACACCAGTGGAATAGACTAGATAATTATGTGATGTCTGATAAGCCCAATAATATAAAATTATGTCCCAACTGTATAATAACTAATGGGAAAATCCAATTTGACAAGAAACAGTAGTTTAAACCAGCAAACCACAATGATTTCCAAATAGATGCATGGCCTAAATATAAAGTCACATCACAAAGAATATTAGAGGAGAAAGGAGAATGGTACCTTTCACAACTATGCTAGAGGGAGATTTTAAAAATTACTGATATATTCTTCTCCTTTATAACATACATTTCTCAATGCATCCCTCTACTTTCCTCTCCCAAAGGGCCATCCCTCAATTTCCTGTTTAGTTGTTTTAGTCATGTCCAACTCTTCTTGATCCCATTTGGGGTTTTCTTGGCAAAGATACTAGAGAAGCTTACCATTTCCTTCTCTAGTTCATTTTCTGACAAGGAAACAGAAGCCAAAAGGATTAAGTGACTTGCCTAGGTTCAGATAGAAAGTAAATGTCTGAGGCTAAATTTGAATTCAGGAAGATGAGTTTTCTGACTCCAGTCTGGCACTTTGTTGGCTTTTCCATCTACCTGCCCATCCCTCATCACAAAGAATAAAAAAAAAAAACCCAAACTGTTTATTAAAATTAACTAACATAAAAAACACACATCCTATAGTTTTCCACATGAATATGCTATAGGGGGGGCTATTCAACAATAAAAGACAAAACAGACAATTCTGATTTCTTTAAATTATGACTTGGCCAAGGTCATAAAGATAGTAAGTTTGAGTTCAGAATATCACATACACCAGAGGGTCAGTGGAGACATGGGAGGTGGGAAGGTACACATACAGAAATGCCAACAAGTGGCATTAACAATCCCTGGAAATCAGTGCATGTCCCATCAATTTTTAAAACTACTTTCTTATTCATTATCAGCTCCTTTAGGGATCACAAACTTTGATGATCACTTAAGCTAATGGCCAGTGGGCCAATTACATTAATACTAGTAATCACTGATACCGTTCTACTGGGTACATGGATCTTACTCTCTTTGCCATTTGTTTTTTGTTCATGAGAGATTAAAACTAGAATTATCAGGGATAGCTACATGGCCCAGTGAATAGAGTACTGGGTCTGGAGTCTTGGAGACCCAAATTTCCCAGCCCCTCTGTCCACACAACTATGTATGTCAATATGTATGTTTCCTTGCTTTGTTGCTGCTAAAATTCATCTGTTAACAAATGTTTCTACTAAAAAAGCTGCAAGACAAATACTTTAAATGTAAAAATAAAGGTAGTTAAAGCTAGTACAAAAAGCATAGATTTTAAGCCCAGAAGGGACCCTACCAACTAAAAGCTTGGACAGTGACTTGCCCAAAGACCTGCCAGAAATAAATAGCAGAATGGAGATTTGAACTGAGGATCCCTGACTCAAGATCCAATGTTCTCTCCATCACCTCACACTGGGTTATGTTTTGTTTTTTAAACCCTTACCTCCTGTCTTTTTATTTTTTTGTCCTTCATTTTTTAAAAATTTATTTTTTTTCCATCATGCAAAACCTGCTTCCACATTGGTTACACTCATACAAAAACAAAAACCCCGAAATAAAAACCTAAATAAGCTGATGTGAAAGATATGCTTTGATTGCATCCAACTTTCTCTGGAGGTAGATAGCACTTCCTGTCTTAATATCAGTTCTAAGACAGAAGAGAGATAAAGGTTAGTCAATCAGAGTTTAGTGACACAGCTAGGAAATATCTGAGGCCAACCAGATCTGGCATTCTATTCATTATGCTACCCTCACACTGCATTTTAAACTTTGAAGTTGCCAAAAATATGAAGCCAAATTCATATTAACTCTTAGAACCAGGAAGTTCACCGTCAGATCTATATGCAGAAGGAAGTTTCAACCCTACTTAAGTTTATACACAGAAGAACAAACGTTTGTTTCTGCCTTCTGAGAAATATAACAGTGAAGTGTTGAAGGGGAGCTGTTTGTTGTATTCTTCAGCTTAGATTCTTCTACATAATTATAGGAATCATTAAGAGCCATTATATGACAAACACTCATCTGTAATATTGGGCCTCTAATGTGACTAAAGGCTGTGACTCATCCATTCCACTTTTTATTTCTTCTGTGAGCAACTGTTTTATGGTTTTTCTTAGTGATAAAGACCACTTGCGGCAAAGACTCTAAGTTGGGTATGAATCTAAGATATTGCCATAAGTAAATACAAATCTTTCCTTGCAAATTGTTTTCTCTTTCTACTTTAGGCTAGAAGCAATCCTTAATCACTCAGATTTTCTCTTTGAAAACAATAAATAAAACCACTCCAGCGCTGCAACACACATTAAACCCTTTTATTTATTATTATTATTATTATTATTTTTGGTGCTGTTCTTCCTCTGCCCCATGGGGATTTAATTCAATTGTGGGACTCCTGGAGAGTCTAAAGCAGGCTTTGAGCTCTGACTTCACTGTTCCGCCACTGGTCTGCCTTGTTCCTCCAACAGGATACTCCATCCCCCTATCCCTTGTACTTAAAACACTGGCTGCGCCTCCCATCTGTAGAACTCTCTCCCTCTTTATCTCTGCCTCTTGGGGGTCACTACTACTTTCAGGTTCTAGCTAAAATCCCACCTTTTATGAGAATCCTTTCATAATCCCATTTAATGCTAGTTCCTTCTCTCTGTTGATTATCTCCAATTTATCCTTTGTAGATTGTTGGTACAAATTTCTTTGCAGTTTGTCTCCCCCTTTAGAGGGTGAGCTCCTTGAGGGTAGACTGTTTTGGTCCTTTCCTGTTCCGCGTATTTACAGTTAGCCTGGCATCACTGTACATCTCTCTCCCACAGACTGAAGAACTCTAGGTAGTGATGTTGGCAGGGCAACTGTGTGAGTTGGGCTGGGTTGGGAGAAAAGGAGGAGATGCCCATTGGCACCATTCAGCGGTGTTGATCGAACTTCTTTTCTGGAAATAAATTGCCCTTTGGCACAAGAATGAATCCCAAGAGAAAGCTGTTCCTTTATGATTCCTGCCTTTTTGTGGACCCTCGTTCCTTTCTTACTAAGAGAAACATCTGTCTCTTGATAGTCCTTTCGCACAGTGCCTGGCACATTGATGTTGGGAACAATGGTTTTGTGGGCTCTCAGGAAGCTTTCCAAACCTCATTTTCTATGTCTACTGCTAACCGATTAGGTCATGTAGTCTAGGGAAACACAACCTATCGGCAGTAGGCTAAAAAGTTGCTGATTTCTTGTTCTTTTGGCACATGGCAAGGAGGGCAGATGACTGTAGGCACAGTAGGCACCTGGCAAACACGGGGCTTCCTTGATCAAAAATACCTTCCCCAAAACAACTGCTTGATCACTTGGGTGGAGGGGATATGATTGGAGATGTAGACTCTAAATGATCACCTTAGAGCAAATATTAATGATATGGAAATGGGTCTTGATCAGGGACACATGTCAAACCCAGTGGAATTGCGCGCCATCTATGGGAAGGGGTCGGGGGAGGGAAGGGAAAAACATGATTCTTGTAACCAAGGAAAAATGTTCTAAATTGACTAATTAAATAAAAAATTAAAAAATACCTTCCTACACTGTTCCATTTTGAGATAAATTTGGGTTAAAAAACACCTCTTATAAAATTCAAATGCTCCTTGAGAAGACTAATTCTTCATATGAACAAATTTCTTATGAAAATTCAGTCATTCGTGTCCAGAAATAATTTCTTTGATTCAATTACTTTTGTCTCAACCCAAAGTTCAGATTATCAATGAAATGATGAAATGATAGTTTTGCTAGAAGTGGAGAACACGATAATCTAGATTTTTGTTACTCTTGGGTACATTATAGTGAGAAGGCTGGAAGGTAGGAGGCACGATGAGCCTATGAAGGTGAAAGAAAAGCCAAGGGATAGGGGGAAATGAATGGGCACTAAAAAATGAATGGTCTTCATTGCTTTTCTTTCTCTGGCCCTTGTACTCTATTTCACACGTCACCTAATAGGTTCAGATTTTCCTTTGCATACCTTGTACCTCATACCTAGAATGTACTCTATCCTCACTTCCACCTCTTAGAATTTCTGGCTTCTTTCAAAGCTCTTCTCACATGCCATTTCCTACATTAGTCTTTCCTGATTCATTTCCCTCTTCCCTGCACCTCATGTTTTTATAATTATTTGGGATTCACTTTGCATTTATCACAGATTGTTTGATCTTTTTTCATTTGTGTTGGGCAGTTCATAACCCCATTTGGGGTTTTCTTGGCAAAGATACTAGAATAGTTTGCCATTTCCTTCTTCAGGTAATTTTACAGATTAGGAAATGGAGGCAAACAGGATTAAGTGACTTGCTGTCTGAGGTCAGATTTGAACTGAGTCTTCCCGACTGTCTGCCTGGAGCTCCATCCAGCCTACCTGCTCTATTTGTCACAGAGCAGATGCTAAATGTCTGTGGATGGATAATTAATACAGCATTGTAGTTATACGGGTGCATGTTTCTCTGATCAAATGTGAGCTCCTTGAGGATATGCAGGTGCTTTTTGTTTGTTTGTTTGTATTCAATCCCATGGTGACTCGAGGTCTTCTGAAATCCAAGGCTTTCTACTGGTAACCCAACACATGGGAAAACCCACCCAACTTTTAGCTAGAGAATGCTGATGATCCATTGTGTCCTTATGCGTGTGTGTGTGTCAGAGGATGGCTGAGTACAGTGATATTTTATAAACCATCAGCTGACGCAGCGCTGATTTTAATTTACGAAGATTCTCTCTCCTATAGCCTAATGTCTAGCATCTGTTTTATTTGTGACCTGGAGCAAATTGAGTTGATAAGCTGTGCACTTGTGCTTACCTCACTAGTTTTTCATAATCTAGCCTGGATACGTTTCTTCGTGATCAACAAACAGAAACTGGAGGCTAAATAGTTTCAAAAAGAAAATTCTCTCTATTTCAAATTTCTCAATCTTGAGGAACTGCCAATAACCGATGGCAATTTTGCTCAGCACTTTTAAGTGAACTCGCATATGCATGCTGGATTCTGGCAGGAGCATAAGAGAATTGCCAAGATCCAACATTTTTCTACTCTCATTATACTAGCACTCAAGAGAGAGTCATTAAACTATTTAATGACACCACTGCTTCATTTGTACTGCCATTAGCATAAGATCCAAGTTATCACCAGGACTAATGCTTTATAAATCAAGTCCCCAGAGATCTAAACAAGAGAAGACACAGCACGAAGAAAAAATGAGTGATAATGGAAGGGCAGAGGGCTAAAACAGCTCCATTTCCATGTGTCCTGTGCTTCTGGAAATGCTGTTCGTTCAAAATCTCATTTATTTCACATGAGCAACCATCCTATATGGAAAGACAGTGCCAGGTTGGCATCATGCCTTTGGTGTCAAAATGTCCCATCATGGCCCTGCCAACCGCACTGTCCCCAGTTTGTCTTTGCTTTGAAATGGGACGCCATATTTTGGGTGTGGTCAATAAGAAATGCATGTCATGAGATAAGCATCAAATAAAAGAAAAAATGTTTACTTCCTGGGAAGCTTTATTTGGTAAACATTTCTCCTCTTTGGCTTTGCAAGACTAAAGAATTTAATGTCTATAAAATTCACCAAAGAACCCCAAAGGATAAAGACTAGACCCTTACTTAAGTGAAGAGTACACTTGACGAGAGTAGAATGGACTCCAAATGAACTTATGACTTGAACATTCATTTAGGACTTCCCCAAGTCTCTCTGGACTCAGTTTTTGAATGAGAAAAAGGATATACACAGAGGTTTACAGAACTTCCTTTCCTACCCTCATCTCTTTGGGTTTCTCAATTAATAGGATTTCCCTATCAGTTAAATAATCAATAAACATTTGGTATGTGCTAGATACTTGGGATACCGAGATAAAATAAAAGACCCTTCCCTCTAAGAGGTTACATTCTAGGGAGGGTGGATAGGGGAACCAGGTCTTCTTATTTCTTATCACAGGGAAGGAAAAGGAGGAAAAGGAGCCCAGATCTGCTTAATATACTGTAGACTAGCTGCCATAAAAGTAAGCCACACAAGGCAATATGGTTTTAAAATTCAGTCTCTTTCTCAATTGTCTTCCTCACTCTCCATCCCTCTACAAAACCTGACAGGTTTTTTTTTTGTTTTTTTGTTTTACTTTAGGGTCTGTCTGAAGGCACAAATGTTGAATAAAAGGAGAGATCTCCAATAAGCATAATATAAAATTGCATCCTTCATCTCTAGGACATGCTTGAAATAATAATGTCAGTTAAAACAATAATATTTTAATATGTATCCCAGTGAATTTATGAAAGTGAAATTTTTAATATTAAAGATTCATGGATACTTTGGTTTCTATGGAGCACACTGAAGAGAAAGTACCGTGATGACAGTTTAACAAATTGAATATAATTTCTAAGAAGTTCAATTTCTGAGTCACAAAGTTTGCCTTCATGCTTGTGATCACTAGCAAGAGAGGAGGTTTTCGAGGGGAAGGGTAATGAGTTCAGTTTTGCACATGTTAAATTTAAGAGTGGATAGTCAACTTAAAATGTCCAACAATAGGTGGTAAATAAAAGTATTTTTGATCAAATTCTAATTTCTCATAATCTCTTGCTAGTTATTTTCAAATGAAAAGCTGCACAATGACCCTCACTCAATGTATGGGAATGATTCTTGTTAAGGCTCCTCCCAACACCTGATCTATGATCCCATGCAATTCAGAAAACAACGATTTGTACAACTCTCTAGATAGCTTTACCTTCTATCTTCAAATGCACTCCCTTATCCATTCCACAGCCATCTTCTTCTTCAATTATTCTGCTACACAGTTTACTGTCATCGGAATGGATTTTCTCCTATAATTGCTGTTTAAGTCAACAATGTTGTCTTCTCTAATTGGTTCCCCTGACAGTTTCCCTTATTCTCCATCCCAGTTCTTCAATATTCCCCAATTTCGATGCATCATGGTTATTCTCCAGATTTCACATCAGCTTGGCATCATTTGGTTCACCTTGACTGGTCTGTATGCACACCTACTCTACCCAGTTTAAAGGTGCATCTAGATTAAAGGAAGTATGGCGGGAAATGGCTGCATTCTTCTTCCTCTCCTCTTGAATTGGTCACATTCTCCTTCTCCCAAATCTAGGTAAATTAGAAGTAGATACTTCTCTCATTTTTTTCCCCTAAACTGCTAACTAGGTAACGTGTTGTGTGGAAGAAAGAGACATTATGAGACCTGGCTCTGAATCCTACCTCTGACACTTTATCTGTGCCCTCAGATTTCTTAGCTGTAAAATGGACATAAGAATACTTGCACAACTTACCATAAGGAAAATGCTTTAAAAACTTTGAAGTGTTTTAGAAATGTGGCTTATTATTCGTCAGCCCTTCTTTCATTTAGCCAACACATTCCCCATTCCACGTATTCTCACAGGACATACCTTTTCCCTAGTAATTACTCAACAAACACCTTCTATGAAGGTGCTGTGCCACGATCAGGGGTCACAAATGTACCCAATGAAACGATTCCCGCTCAAGATGAATTTTCCCAATTTGCCAATCTTCCCTAAGCCCTTAGATGATTAAATACAAATAAAGTAATGATCCTCTAACATACCCTAACATTACCCTAACATTGTCTTTTCTGAATATTTAAGTCATTAGTTTTTGCCTCTTTGATACCCATCACACAAGATATATTTGGTTTTATGTCAAGCTTTCAAAAATATACAATGGAGATTTATTCAGTTGTGTGATTGTCCTTTCAGCCAACCCGCCATCAAGTGTTGGACACCTATTATGTTCTCAGTCCTTTAAGATCAGCTCCTCAGCTCTGGGGGCTTACAGTTAGGGGAGATCACATTTAAGCTCATGAAACCAACAAACAGAAAAAAACATGTAATTAAAGGTTAAAATGGCTGGTACAGGTTGTAATGCTATCTGTGATTTTGATCCTACCAGAGACTATGTATTTCAGGATATATATAGTCTTTTTTTTTTTTAAACCCTTCCCTTCTGTCTTGGAGTCAATACTGTGTATTGGCTCCAAGGCAGAAGAGTGGCAAGGGCTAGGCAATGGGGGTCAAGTGACTTGCCCAGGGTCACACAGCTGGGAAGTGTCTGAGGCCAGATTTGAACCTAGGACCTCTGCCCCCTATATAGTCTTATTGGAGAAATGATGATTGCATTATCTATCCCTCAACAATTCTCAATTAAGTATGAATAGGCCGACATACTAGGCACAAATGGCCAGAGAAACTACAAATTATGAAATAGGGGAAATTCTTACTTTAGAAGTAAATTACATAGAGAGCGATGTGGTCCTGGGTTCAAATTTGCCCTCAGTTACTTCCTAGCCTGGGAAGTCACTTAACCCCAACTGCCTCACCCTTATTGCTCTTTTGCCTTGGAACTGATACTTAGTCCTGATTCAAAGACATAAGAGAAGGACTTTTTTTAAAAAGAAAATTGCAGATGAGTCTAGTTGGAAGAAGCCTTATGGATTATTTACACATGAGAAAATGGATTCTCACTATTTGTCACATGGTTTGTGAGGGTGATATTCAGGTTTAAAACCATGCTTCCCTAATTCCAAAGCCAATGCTTTTTGCCCTGTGTATAACCTGCTGCTTTTGGGGGGGCACTCAGTGTTGCTACATTTTCCACTTGTGTAGGGATGACCAGAGAGGCTGCTATCCTTGACAAGGAATGGGAAATGGGAATAATTCTCCTAATTTAGTCTAGAAATGTTCCATTAGAACTAGAACCACAGGAGAGGCATTAAAGAACTCATCTCTGCCCTGAAAAAAAGACATCAGAATCAAGGAGGCAAGCGGTATTTATAAGTTAAGAAAAACCTGACTATCCCATGTGGTTTGGCCAGATTTCTCCTTGCAGACACATGTGAAAAATACCATCTGAACGTTTGCCATCATAGTGATGCTATAATGTTATAATAAGAGTTTTTCCTTTCAAGAGAGTAAGATTCTGTAATGTGATAGGCAGGTCATACTAAGACATTAGAGGGAGATTTAATTTACTGGGGTGGCTTGGGTTACTGTAGTGAGAAAGGAGCAGATGGCAGCAACTGCAGTCGTGAGACACATTCTCATTTTAAACAAAGAGATGAATTTTTATTACCTTTCATCTGGATCTTCAGTTTTAAAGACCTTTATACTATTGTGCTGGAGATATACCAGGAAAACACATTTTAAATTGCTCAACTGAAAACAACTAGGCTTCAAAGCGATTTTATGACAAAAACAGTTTGGGGGAACTTCTGCTTTCTTCCCCAGGTGACCTTGCTTGGAAAATGTGGCTGACTGATAATCAGGAGAAGCTGAAGAGGTCTCTCAGATCAATGATGAGTAGTGGAAAATTATATTAGCAGAACCCTGTCACATGGTAGCTGGAGAGAGGAGGAGAAGGGTCAAGAGAATCTAGCTATGTTGGCCATGGACTCGAGGTGGAAAGATGGGATATATAGCAATGGGTGGAGACTGTGAGTGAAGTTCATCTTACTACTCCAAGCTTGTCCTTGTCAGAAAACTGTTGTCAACATTTGCTCAGTCATGTCTGACTCTGTGACCCAAGGACCCCAGCACACCAGGCTCTTTTATCCTTGAATATCTCCCAAAGTCTGTCCAAGCTCATGTTTATTGCTTCCATGATTCATCTCAGCCTCTGCTGTCTCCTCCTTCTGCCTTCAATCTTTCCCAACATCAGGGTCTTTCCCAATGAGTGCTGTCCTCTCATTATGTTACCAAAGTATTTAAGTTTCAGTTTTAGTATTTGACCTAGTGAATGGTGTGAATTAATTGAAGAATTGACTGATTTGATCCCCTTAATGTCAGTACTATGACTTTCCTATGGCTAATACTCACAAGCCATTCAGATGAGAGACAACTAGTGAGAATGGATAGAGTGCTAAAGGAAGACCTAGATTCAGATCCCTTTTCTAATACATTTGCTAGTTGTATGACCCTAGGTAACTGATTTCATTTCTTTCAGCCTCAGTTTTCTCATGTGCAAGATGGGAAGAGTAAAAGTAATTACTTCACTGCATTGTCAAATTGATTTTAGCTATAATAATTATTATTAATACCATGTAAGACTCGCCTCTGTTCTCTTCACCCAATACTGTGGTGCACTAGAAAGAATAGTGACTCTGGGACAGAGGACCTCAGTCTAAATCCTTTCACCCACTACCTGGGTGACTTTGGATGAGTCACTTAACTTCTGTAGTGTGGAAAGGAAACTAAAACAAGTTCTGGACTTTTTGCCACTGTGCTGGAACAAGCAACAGTGGAAATATTAGAGAGAGAAAAAAGTGACAAGACTACTAGTTGGTGGGGGAAGGGGTACCTGGGAGTGGCAGTTGGTCTTGTGACTAGCACTTCCTTCCTTGTATTGGATGTGGGAGGAGTTTTGACTTCTTCATTTCTGGATAGAAGTGCCTCTATTTTCTTTAGCCCAAAGAGACAGATCCAACCAGCTCTGCAAATCAGAACTTTTCTTGTTGTTTGCTGTCTACTGCTAAGATTCTGAAATTAAGAAAACTAGCATAGATATAGCATAGACAGGAATATGAGAAACCCTCCACCATCCTGTGAGGCCTGGCCTCAGCTCCAAAGCTGAGAAAGACTCCAACTTTATTTAGGGACCTCCCTCTTCCCTCTTTCCTGATACCTCTCCAATCTGAAATGGTTATTAAAATTTATCTTATTTGAATATCACAGTCAGATAAGAGGACTATCTTTTCAGGGGGCATAGAGGGAGCTGAACCTCAGGACAGTCATTCAACTACAAATGGTCCTTATCAGGCCCCTGCTGGGTGACCAAAGTCTGGGGAAAGGCTTGCCCCTTACGAGGGTCCATGTTTACCTGCTCTAGGGCATCTTTTGGCTGAAGAAAACAGAGGCACTGACAAAGAAGAAAAATGCCTCCCACTTCCAAGGCCAGAAAGGAAGTGCTCATCACAAGACCAACTTCCACTCCCAGTGTCCCCCACCTTCCCCCTTCCCCCACCAACTGTCAATCTTGTCAATTTCTCTCTCTAATATTCCCACTGTTGCTTGTTCCAACACAGTGGCAGAAAGTCTAGAACTTGTTTTAGTTTCTTTTCCACACCAGACCTCGATTTCCTAATCTACAAAATTGGGAGATTGGAACATATGACCTCTAGGGTGACCTCATGCTCTATATCTATGATATCTACATCAAACTTTTGATTTGGACAGACTCTTCAGTTGTTCTTCTTCACCCTGAGAGATGGTGCTTGAATGACACACTTGGCCATTGCTAGTGCTCTTCATGTCCAACCCCTTCTGACCATGTATCAGAACATGCCAGTACTGTTTGTGGGGATTTTTTGGCAAAGATACTGAGTGGTTGGCCATTTTTTTCCTCCAGAGCATTTTATAAATGAGGAAACTGAGGCAAACACAGGTAGATGACTTGCCTGAGGTCACACAGCTAACAAATGCCTGAGACTGGATTTGAATGCTCCATCTACTGTGCAACTGCCTAGACTGTTTCCACACACTCTAAATGGGCTCCAAAGGGCGGAATAAAGCTGGGAGAGAGGAGAGGTCACACTCAGATACCCTGGACAATAGCTGGGGAAGATGCTGCTGAGCAGAAGTTGACCTGATGGAACTAGCCACCCTGCTGGGCTTCTGATATCTGGGATAGGAATCATGCTGCCCACCAATGAGGAAGAGAGTAGGATCCACTAGAGTGGAAGCCAAGTCCTGACTGAGCTTCAGAGACCTAGGGCCAGCCAGAATTAGGCCAGCTACAGCAAGTCTTTAGTTCTACCCAGGAATTATTTTGATTCCCCCACCCCATTTTCTGTCCATTAATTAAAAAAACCCACCTTTTCTTTATTGAACATCTGTAATCCCGAGTGCTTACAAGAAGTTGTAGAGAAACTAGAACATAGGATCCTTTGAATTCTGAGACAAATTTTTGATGTTGGGGTTAGAGGCAGCTAGGTGGCACATTAGATAGAGTGCCAGGCCTGGAATCAGGACAACCTGACTTAAAATCCAGTCTCAGCTGAACAAGTCATTTAACCCTCTTTGCCTTAGTTTCCTTGTCTATAAAATGAATTGGAGAAGGTCTGGCCTCAAAACACTAGCTATGATAGAGACTATTGGTTTCACATAAAATCCTCATTTCTCTACTATTGCATCTATCAAAATCTCTTTTGAATTGAGGAATTTATAAAATTGAGAATAAAAATAAAATTAAAAATCATAAAAAAGACACTAGCTTCAAACATTTATTAGCTGTGTGACTCACTCTGGGCAAGTCATTTTACCATGTTTGTCTCAGTTTCCTCACCTATAAAATGAGCTGGAGAAAGAAATGGCAAACCACTTGGAGAATCAGATGTGAATGAAAAATGGACTATCAAACAACAGCAACAACTTTGGGAAGCAGGGGAGCAATAGGACTATTATTTCTGAATGGTTCTGAAGAGTCAACAATGCCTATGCGAGCTCTGATCTGGGATCTTAACTCACAGGTTCTAATATTAAGACATTTTCATTCATTCAATTCCATTTATCAATAATGTATTCATCTTTGGTATTAATAGATCCAAAAGATGTTTTCAAGGAGTTTACAAGTCAATTATAAAGTTGATAATTATAGAACGTCCATCCAAGACACCTCCCCATCCCTGAACACACACACAACACACACACGCAGAGACACGACTTAGAAAACAAATCCAGGCAAAGAAACACTGTAGTGTAATAGAATCAGAGGCTGAGAATCCAGACTCAGTGGCATTGACTTGACAACAATAAGGGAAAAAAAATCACTTTTATAAACCTGTTTTCTCATCTGTATATAAGATTTGTTGTTCAGTCATTTAAGTTTTATCTCACTCTTTGTGGCTCCATTTGGAGTTTTCTCTGCAAAGAAAATGGAGTGGTTTTTCTATTTCCTTCTCCAGATCATTTTGCAAATGAGGAAACTGAGACAAACTGGGCTTGCTACATGACTTGCCCAGAGTCACACGGCTAATAAATGTTTGAAGCCAGATTAGAACTCACAAAGATGAATCTTCTTGAATCCCAGTCTGGCTCTCTATCCATGGCACCCACCTACCTGTTCCTATGCCCTATGCAGGAGCTAATAAATAGAGGGTTAAAATGCCATGTGTATTGGGGATGGGGAAGTGAGGTCCATGTAAAGGACACCCTAGGCCCGCAATGGCATCACATTTGGGTGCTTATGTGTGTGTGTGTGTGTGTGTGTGTGAGCGGGTTATCCATACCCACCTTCATTTTATATAGAGAGGAGTGAGACTCTTCTATAAAATGAAAGGACTGGATTAGACAGTCTCTGAGGTACTTCTAGGCTTTGGGTCTATATCGTATGATTAGCAGAGAAAGGTAGTCAAGGGCATTTTTTTGGACAAAGATGTAAGAATGAGCTGAATATATAAAAAGAGCTCTGGTCCAAAGAGAGGGAGAGAGAAGAAAAAATGATTAATGCTTAGAAGCAGCAAAAGATAAGACTGAGTAGGATCAGGGGGACAAAGAAATGTGGGGCTTCTGAGTTCAGATTAGGAGTCACTGTTACTTTGTAAATAGGAATGATGTATGAAAGTAGTGTTTTAGAGGGGGCAGCTACATAGCTTGGTGGATAGAGCTAGGCATGGAGAGGAGAGGTCCCGGGTTCAAATTTCACCTTAGACACTTCCTAGCTGTGTGATCCTGGGCAAGTCACTTAACCCCCATTGCTTAGTTCCTATTTTTCTCCTGCCTGAGAACCAACACACAGTATTGATTCCAAAATGGAAGGTATGGGGAAGGAAGGAAGGAAGGAAGGAAGGAAGGAAGGAAGGAAGGAAGGAAGGAAGGAAGGAAGGAAGGAAGGAAGGAAGGAAGGAAGGAAGGAAGGAAGGAAGGAAGGAAGGAAGGAAGGAAGGAAGGAAGGAAGGAAGGAAGGAAGGAAGGAAGGAAGGAAGGAAGGAAGGAAGGAAGGAAGGAAGGAGGAGGGAAGGAAGAGAGAAAGAAAGGAGGAAGAAAGAAAGAAAGAGAGAAAGAGAGAGAGAGAAAGAGAAAGAAAGAAAGGAAGAAAGGAAGGAAGGAAGGAAGGAGGGAAGGAAGAGAGAAAGAAAGGAGGAAGAAAGAAAGAGAGAAAGAAAGAGAGAAAGGAAGAAAGAAAGAGAAAGAAAAAGAAAGAAAGAAAGAAAGAGAGAAAGAAAGAGAGAAAGGAAGAAAGAAAGAGAAAGAAAAAGAAAGAAAGAAAGAGAGAAAGAAAGAGAGAAAGGAAGAGAAAGAAAGAAAGAAAAGAAAGAAAGAAAGAAAGAAAGAAAGAAAGAAAGAAAGAAAGAAAGAAAGAAAGAAAGAAAGAAAGAAAGAAAGAAAGAAAGAAAGCCTTTGGAGAGACTGGTCTGGCACTGGACAGAATGGAGAACTTCAGGACAGCAACTTGGGTAAGGCAGATGGTCCTTCCGGATGGAGAAACTAGCGGTATCTGATCTATGGAATGAGAAAACCCACGTTTCTCTCAAAATGATGCTAACAGAGACCGGAATGCTAAAGGTCAGGTTTTTCCCCTGGGAACTGAATATCTTTCAAGCTTGAAGAGCAGTGCTTTCAGTGGGAAATATTTAATTTTTTTTTCCTAGCCACAAAAAGTCCACACATTCCTGATCTCTAAAAACCTTTAGGTTAAAACCAACATTCAACACTGATAGCCGAGCCAGATCCTAAGTGAAAACAGCACGTGGGCTTCTTTGTGCTCAAGAAATCACATGTGCTGTTGACTCACTCTCACCCTCAGCACGTGATTTTGTGCTGTTTGGATCTTTGGGAAAATGTAAAATAAAAACCCCTCAATTTTGAAAATCCCTTCTGGCTCTCAATTCAGTGCTGCCTCTTCCCATGTGGAGGTCAGCCCTACCCTACCAGGGAGAAAGGAAATGAGGGAGTTTGTTATCTTTGGATTTGAGACCGGTCTGGCCACCAGAGGGGGCAGCTCTCCTGTCAAAAGAGGAATGCTGAACCACTCCCGGGGCTTGGGACATGGGATCATTGACTTGGGAAGCTCTTTTCCTGCTTTTCCTAAATGATGAGAAATGCAGAAGGACATACTGGAAATCACATCTCAAAGCTGGTTTACTCTTTTTTTTTTTTTTTAAGTCTTATCTTCCATTTTAGAATCAAGATTGAGTGTCAGTTCCAAGGGAGAAGAGTAGTAAGAACTAGGTAATGGGAATTAAGTGACTTGCCTAGGGTCACACAGCTAAGAAGTGTCTGGGACCAAATTTGAACCCAAGACCTCCTGTCTCTAGGTCTGGCTACCTAGTTGCCTCCTGGTTTACTCTTAGTAGCTGTGAAAAGGAGAATTAGTCCTGGACAAAATGTAGCAAAGTACAGTCTACAGAAACACATTTATCTTGTGTTTTCTTTTTGATACACAAATGGCAACTTCCAAGATTTAATCTGTCCTTCCTACCTTTCCTCCCCAGTCAGATTCTCTTTGTTGCCACTATTTTAGGAAATAGTGTCTCAACTTCTTCTCTATCAGAGAGGGCTAGATAACTCAGGTGACAAGGGGCTGGATTTAAGAGTCAGAAAGACCAGAGTTCAAATGCTTCCTCCAACATTTAGTAGTTGTATGCCCTGAACAAGTCACTTAAGCTTTCCCAGAATCAGTTTCCCTATCTGAAAAATGGGGATAATGGTAGCATTTACCTCTCAGGGTTGTTGAAAGGATCCATTGAGAGAACATATAAAGAGCTTTGCAAACAAATACATACTAGCTATTATTTAGCAAGTAGGAAAATATTTCATTCATAGTAAATTCTTTTTCAAAATCTTTACTTTCTATCTTAGAAATGATGCTAAATATCAATTACAATGTAGAAGGATGGTAAGGCCTAGGAAACTGGTATTAAGTGACTTGCCCAGGGTCACATAGCTAGGAAGGAACTGAGGCCAAATTTGAACCCAAGTCCTCCTAACTCTGGGCCTGGCTCTCTGTCCAACAAGCCACCTATCTGTCCCCTCACAGTAAATTCTTAATAAATGCCTATTGGTTGACTAACTAAGGTTGTAATTTTTTTTTTTAAGATTTGGATAACTGTATTTTAAGAAAATTGGTTTCCTTTGTAATCCTCTGCATTTTGTTTTATGAATTTAGGATTTTCCTGGGAAGCACCCTTAGGCTTCACTAGACTGTCAAATGGATTCATGTCACAAAAAAAGATGAAGAAACTTTGCTCTATCCTCTTATCTTCTTCCAATAAAAGGTTAGGGATTAAGCAATGCATTAAAAAATTCTAACCTGACCTATTGTCATTTTAGTATGATAGATCTAGAGCTAAAAGAAGCCTTGGATGTCATTCACTTCACAGATGAGGAAACTGAGGCCCATCAAGGCTGAGTAACTTGCCCAACAGGCTTGCCATTCTCTTCTCCCGCTCACTTTATAGAAGAGGAAACGGAGGCCAACAAGTTTAACACCGTCTTGCCCGCGCTCACAGGGCTGGAAAGGGTCCAAGGTTGGGTTTGAATCCGGGAATATGAGTCTTTCTGACTCCAGGCCAGACACTCCATCCACTAGGCCACTTAGCGGTTCCCTCGTTATTAGCTTTGGGTCGAGCAATTCATTGCGTTTCTTTGGACCTCAGGTTCTTCACTTTAAAAGGAGGAGATTGGAGAAGATAGTTAAACTAAGGTCACTTCTAGCTGGACATCGGATGAGTCAATGAAGATTGACTCACCCACATCTGAAGCCTAAAATAGATCAGATGAGGCTGGTGGATCACAAGAATGGACCCCAAGGATGCTATCATTTATCATCTAACCTTTTATTGGAAGAAGGTAAGAGGATAGAGCAAAGTTATCTTCATCTTTTTTTGTGACATGAATCCATTTGGCAGTCTAGTGAAGCCTAAGGATGCTTCCCAGGAAAATCCTAAATTCATAACACAAAATGCAGAGGATTACAAAGGAAACCAATTTTCTTTATCATCTATAGCATACATAGTCTTCTGAATGATCTGCCATCTTCAAAGAGCCCAACAATCTGTCAAGATGAGGCAAAAGGCATGGCCTCCCAAGCAGTCTCCCCAAACACTCAAAATTAGCTGGCCACCAAGCTGGCCCCAATTCTACTCTGCTGGCTGGCCCTGCATGCCATTTCCATGCTCCTTTAGTTCCTCGTACTCAAATGAAACCAAAAAACCCGTCAGCATTATTGGAAGATAGCCTTCCTTATGATCTCTTTGGGCTACAACCCAGCAGTGCTAGGGCTGGATCAAAGGGCAGACAGTCTTTTAGCGCCCTTTGGGCATCGTTCCAAATTGCCCTCCAGAATCGCTGGATCAATTCACAACTCCACCAGCAATGCATTAGTGTGGAAGATAACCCTCCAAATGCAAAGGAAAACTGTCCATTTAGGAGACTGTGCTTTGGGGAAGGGCTGTGGTTCAGTGAGAATGACATTAAATCTGGAATTTAAACCTGAGTTTAAATTTCAGTCCAACTCTTCAATAACTCTGTGACCATGGATAATGGATATATCTTCTCTTGCCTTCAGGGTCTCCATATTTAAAATGAGGAGGTGATGGTTTTAATGTCCCTGAAATCGTCCCCTGTCAGTTCAAAGTCCAGGATCCTTTGGGCTTCCATAATTCTGGGGAAGACTACTTAGTGATTAATTTTTTTTTTTAAATAAATGCTCAGTTATATGTAGATTGCTGAGGATATTTAAATAAAACAATTAAACAGAATTTGCTCCTTTCCCGTATTTGCCACCCACACCCACTGTGAACAAAGGTATTAATATAAAATAAGGGGAGGGGCAGATAGTCAGCACAGTGGGTATTGTGCCAGAGTCAGGAGGACTTGGATTCAAATTTGACCTCACCTACTTCCTAGCTGTGTGACCCTGGGAAAGTCATTTAACTAAGCTTGTTTAGCCCTTACTGCCCTTCTACCGTAGAAAGCATACTTGGTGTCCATTCTAAGGCAGAAGATAAGGGTTTTTTTTTTAAGTACCAGTAGGGATAGGCAATAGCACTTAAAAGTATGGGGTTTTTCTCCCCACTGTCAAAAAACTTCCATTGGAGTTGTGCCAGAATCTCTTCATTGTTTATGGGGAATGATATGATCTCATGCACCTAGAGCTGGGCAAGTGGCAAATGTCATCTTTATGCCCCAAATGTGGCTGGAAAGGAGTCTCCTAGTTTCAGGCTTCTTTTAAGTCAATGCTACCTTTAGAAGTTTCCTCTAATAAACGTGTAATAATCGAGACATCAAAGATACGCCCATTGGCTTCAGAGAACTTTCAGAGTTGGAAGGCCTCTCTAAGACCTATACCTGAACAGAAATCCTGACTACAACATACCCAACAAGTCATCTACCTTTTGCTTTCAAATATCTAGTGACGGGGAAATAGCTACCTTCTGAAGCAGTCCTTTACACTTTTGCATAGCTGTGTTTAAGCCACTCCAAAAAGTCTAAAAGAACTTCGAAGGTCCTAATGTCTCCCAAGGATTCATTCTGCAAAATCCCCTTTCTTTAAAGAAACTTGTCATCCTCCCCCTCCCAGCATTTCCTTAAACAGTCACCTGACAACGCCTCCAAGTTAGTATTTTGCTTACTCTTTTCTATTGGATTATATTTCTTTCCTCTTTTAAAACTCAACATTACCTCAACATTCTCCATGAAATCTTCCCTATTACCTTGTCCCAAATATTCCTCCTGTACTCTTTATCCTTCTCATCTCTCTGATTTTGTGTTAAACTCCAGTATGCTGGTTAAACTCATGACTGGTTATGTGAATGTTGATATGTTTCTGTCATTAGTTCACACTTGAATGTTCTCCAATATTTCCCACTAGAATATGATTTCCTTGGCAGGAATCAATCTTCAATTTCCTTTTTTCATTCCTAGCCTGTCACTATGCAAACAAGCACTTCATCTTTTCTCGGGAGGATGCAGAATTCTCCCAGCCCGGAGATCTGATTAGTTTCCCAAAGCAAGTTGACCAAATTCCCATGAATTCAATTCATAATCCACTGATCCTCTTGAAAATGAAGAGTCTTTGGTTTTCTCCCACCCTTATTCCCCTTTCCCCTTCCTTGACCCCTTTGTCACACTCCCAAGCTGGTTTTCCTCTATTCTATTCACAGTTGTTGCCTGGCTTTTAGCTAGAGTGCATGCAGAAAAGGTTGAATTTCTCCTGCAAGGTGTCTCCATTTTAACAGGAAACTCCTGATAACCTTAAAGCCCAAAGGAAGTTAAAACCCAAAGGAATGGCTGCAAATGGAGTTTATTATTTTGACTCATCATAAATCAAATCACGGTGGGAATTGTCTCCTCCACCTACTTGTAAGACCAATCCTGTCCGAGGTATCTAGGGCTAGCTTTTAGGGAGTGGGGATGTCCAACCAACTCTGCTGGAGAGGGAGCTCGATTCCTTGTCCATTGTAACTTCCAAGAAAGTAAGCAGTGGGGAAGATTGCCCAACTCGTGCTTAGGACCACCTGCTGCAGAGAGCACTAGTGTCTACCCAAGGGTTCTTAACTCTTCCTCCATCCCCATGAAATCTAGGGATAGATTTTAGGGAATCCATGAACTTGGATGAGAAAAAATTAAATCTTTATTTTCAGTGACCTCTAAAATGAAATTTAGCATTTCTTTCAGTTATGAATATAGTCCAACAAAACATTAAGAAGGGGATATAGGCTTCACCAGATTGCTGAAAGAATTCATGA
This sequence comes from Monodelphis domestica, assembly GCF_027887165.1. Lineage (NCBI taxonomy): Eukaryota > Metazoa > Chordata > Mammalia > Didelphimorphia > Didelphidae > Monodelphis > Monodelphis domestica. Next base: position 492,115,428 of record NC_077229.1, on the reverse strand, counting down.
CCACAAAAAAGGCAAAGAACTCTTGTCCTACACTACTTGCACAGGGAATACTCAATAAATGTATTTTTTCCCAAGAGAGAAGAGGGGCAAGGGTTAGACAATGAGGGTTAAGTGACTTGCCCAGGGACACACAGCTAGGATGCATCAGAGGTCAAATTTGAACCCAGGTCCTCCCAACTCTAGGCCTCATACTCTATCTACTGTGCTACCCAACTGCCCAATACTCAGCAAATGTTGTTGACTGAAACCATATAAGGGAAATGTGAACAAGGCAAAACCTTAAGAGGCCCAGTTCATCTCTCAACTCTTAGATGGTGAACCTCTGTGCCTGACGAGGTGTGCTTAAGTCTGAGATAAATTAATTCCTTCTGGGAATTCCCATGCCAGTCGTTGCTCTAGAAAAGGCAACTGTAAATAGAGCAATAGCCAGAAAGAAGAGGAAAAAGTTGAAAGAAAACATCTTAAAAAAATCAAACAAATTAAAAACTAGATTGAAAGTGATGCAAAAGCTATTGGGTTCCATTTGTATGAATTAATACAATAAATGGTTTTAGACAAGTAGGATCCTAATTAATTTTGGTAGAAAACAGTATCCTTACTCTTTCCCTTATAATATGTCCCCTAAATGATTGAACTAATCCTGCTTATTTAAAAACATTTAAGTTATTTATTCATTAATAGTGAGGTGGTATGACATCATAGATAGAGAGCTGACCTTGAACCCAAGACAAACTCTAGAAACTGGACTTGGCAGTTGTATTACAGAAAATGCATTGGTTTTAGAGGCTGAGAATTTGGATCAAATTCCATTTCTGGACCTCAATAGGTCACTGAAACTTTTCCTACCCTCTAGGCAACTCTCAGTTGCAAAGGAGGTCCTGATTTGTATTGGAAGTCAGATTTTCCTCATCTAGAAGTTGCCTATTACAATGGAACCACATTCCCAGTCCTATGCCCATTCATGTGTGTAGCAGCTAGGTGGTTCAGTGGACAAAGCACCAGGAGAGTATGGAAGACCTGGGTTCAAATACAGTTTCAGACACTTAATAGCTCTGTGACTTTGGACAAGCTCCTTAACCCTGTTCACCTCAGTTTCCTCATCTTTAACATGAGCTGGAAAAGGAAATGGCAAACCACTCCAGTATCTTTGCCAAGAAAATCTCAAATGGGGATATGGAGAGTCAGACATGACTAAAATGACTGGATAAAAACTACATGTGTGTGCACATACACACACAAGCACATATAAATAACCTCATCTTAGAGGCAGTCAGGTGGTAGAGTGGATAGAGAACTAGGTATGAAGTCAGGAAGACCAGAGTTCCAATATGTTCTCAGATACTAGCTGTGTGACTTTGGGCAAGACACTTTATCTCTGCCTCAGTTTCCTCCATTGTATTAGTGGGAAGATAATGGTACCTCTCTGCCAGGACTGTCATGAGGCTCAAATGAGATAATATTTGTAATGTGATTAACACAGTGCCAGACACATAGTAGGAGCTTAATAAATTTTTGTTTCCTTCCTTGATTAGATCTATCTAGCTAACTTTTTCACAGTGCCAGACACATAGTAGGAGCTTAATAAATTCTTGTTTTCTTCCTTGATTAGATCTATCTAGCTAACTTTTTCACAGTGCCAGACACATAGTAGGAGCTTAATAAATTCTTGTTTCCTTCCTTGATTAGATCTATCTAGCTAACTTTTTTACAGTGCCAGACACATAGTAGGAGCTTAATAAATTCTCGTTTCCTTCCTTGATTAGATCTATCTAGCTAACTTTTTCCTGGTGACAATGCAGAACAAATATGTTTATATTTAGGCTTCTAAAATAAAAGCTTCCTCTGACATAGATTCAAATTTCTAATTATAAAAACAACAAAATCATTAACTATCCCAAAGAAAGTAGGACACTCTCCACTGCTTCGTTTCCTGCTGTCTTGCTTACCAATGCACCAAGGGCTAAGTCCCAGGTGTAATTGTTTAAGAGTCAAAGCTAACCCCAGTTAAACAGTGGTTGGAGTGGGCTATGAGGAGCCACTGGAGTGGGGAGTTACATGATGGGACCTACAAGTTATAGAGGAAGATAAATCAAGCAGCACTATATAGGGATAAAGAGAGCATCGAGGGGAAACCAGAAGCAGTTAATCCATTGTTGCTATATTTAGGCAAGAGATAATAAAGGACTAAGTGAATATGGTGAAGCTGGCGGATGGGGAAGGAAGCAATAGATTGTGAGATATTGTCCAGATGGACTTAGCAGACCCAAAAGCAGGCAAGGGATGAGGAGGAAGCAAAAATACTCTAAGGTGTTGAGACTGTGTGATTGGCAGCGTATCGGTGTCATTTATGGAAACAGAAAAGTCATGAGGAATTGGGGATAGGGGACAGAAAGATTAACAAGTTTGATTTTGGAGATGCTAAGATTGAGGTCTGAGAGGGGCATTTTGGCAGAGCTTTCTCTCAGATCGTTGGAGATATGGGACAATCTCTGAAGAAAAGTCAGGACTACGGAGATTAAATGAGATACAGTTTGTAAAGCACTCAGCACAATGCCTGGAATACATACAGTAGGTGCTTAATCAATGGTTGTTCCCTTTCCTTATTCCCTTAGATGTGGGAGGCAAGAGAGGGAGCTGGGAAGTAAATGAGGTCACTAGGAGACAATATAGGATGAAGATGGATGGGGCCCAAAACAGAGAACCTTGGGGAATGACTCCATGTAGAGAGTGAAGGAAGAGGAGGAGGCTGAGAAAAAATGGTCAGAAAGGTTTCAGAGTCTAATGATAAAGTACAGACTCCATGTAGAGAGTGAAGGAAGAGGAGAAGGCTGAGAAAAAATGGTCAGAAAGGTTTCAGAGTCTAATGATAAAGTACAGACTCCATGTAGAGAGTGAAGGAAGAGGAGAAGGCTGAGAAAAAATGGTCAGAAAGGTTTCAGAGTCTAATGATAAAGTACAGACTCCATGTAGAGAGTGAAGGAAGAGGAGAAGGCTGAGAAAAAATGGTCAGAAAGGTTTCAGAGTCTAATGATAAAGTACAGACTCCATGTAGAGAGTGAAGGAAGAGGAGAAGGCTGAGAAAAAATGGTCAGAAAGGTTTCAGAGTCTAATGATAAAGTACAGACTCCATGTAGAGAGTGAAGGAAGAGGAGAAGGCTGAGAAAAAATGGTCAGAAAGGTTTCAGAGTCTAATGATAAAGTACAGACTCCATGTAGAGAGTGAAGGAAGAGGAGAAGGCTGAGAAAAAATGGTCAGAAAGGTTTCAGAGTCTAATGATGAAGTAGCCAAGAAGAAGAGGGTTTCAAGGAAGAGGGAATGATTAATAGTGATAAATGTTTCACATGGTTCTAGGAGGATGAATACTGAGAAAAAGTCATTCAAGTTGGTCATTGAGTCTAAAGCTCAGCTTATGTGCCACCTCTTTGAGGAAGACTTTTTTGATACTCTTGGTTGTTAGTACTCTTTTCTGTCCAAAATATCCATGTATGTATTTATCTGATTACATCTAATAAACTCTAAATTACACAAGGATAGAAGTTATTTTTCATTTTGCCTCTTTCTCTCCAGTGCCTCGAACTGCCTTTGTCTAGAATAAACACTTAAAAAATGCCTTTTGGATTGGATTGCTCACTGATGACCTCTGAGGAAGAATTTCAAGAGTGGTTTCAAGAATGATCTCTGAGTAGTTTTAAACAGGGGAAAACCTGGTTCCAGTCCCATGAAGTCACACTCGGCCTCAGCCAACCATCTTGGAAATGTGCATGGTAAGTCATATGGAAAACTAGGAAAGAGCATATAGAAGGCTCACTGTAAATTCCTCACTTCTCCTGGAAAAGCACCTCCAGGGGGCTAGGCTGAGCATTTTCACATGTGAAGAGCAGCCCAGACACGTAAGCCTCCAACACATCTTTAATCTACTCGAGACAAAGATGACTGGAAGGGGCTGGCAGAAACCTGTCTCCTCTTGGAGTCGGACTGCAGCAAATGTGGTTTTGTGAAACCACAGTTCTTTCTTTAAATAGTGAGCTTAAACATGCGCTGCAGTTAAGAGGGGAGAAATGTTGGCATTTGCAGATGAGTTATGTTTAGCTAATGGCTTTATCTAGAACATCGACAAATATTTGTTGAACGCCTAATATGTGTGAGGTATCAGTAAGTACATAAGTCACCCATTATGCTAATATCCTGATTGCATAATGCCCATTTCTAAAATGCTCGTAATCATTCTCAAAGATAATCAAGTCCTTGTTTTCCATCCCAATTTCATTTTTAGAAGTTGCCCTTTGGTGGTCACAGTAAACACTCCACAGACGGGTCACACCTAGAGTTGGCTCCATATGGATTTTAAAACCACGTATGCATAAAGGTGGGCCTGGTCAGACATTCAGTGCAGTTTTTCATGCTTCTCAAAAGTTCTTGGGGCAGCCATTTAAAAATATGTTTTCAAAATCTATCCATTCACCCAGAAAACATTTTTCTGGGCACCTAAAGTTAGCCCAGCACTATAGAGGGCGCTAAAGGCGATCCCTGCCCTCAAGAAGCTTATATTCTCGTTGTGGATACATGGAGCCAGATAGAAATCGTAGACAAGATTAATGACATTATAATAAAAATAGGAAAGATGTCAAAAAGCAGTATTCATGGAATGGGGAATCCATTTCTGAAACTCCTAGCTGCTCGTCTCTCAGTGTCTCCGGCCTCAAACAATTCTGTATTCCCTCTCTTTTTCTCAAATAACACTCCTATCTAATGTTCAAAAGAAATTTAAGGTGAAATACCTTATATTCAATATATGTGTGTATATATATACATATTTACATATGTGTATGTTATATATATTCGGCATCAATTTTATGTTGTAGAATATAAATTCTTTGAGAATAGAAACTAACTCCTGTCTTTGTATCCAAGTTGTCTAACACAGTACCAGGCACAAAGAAGGCACTTGTTCATTTGTTGATGGATGTTAGTGATGTGGTTGTGTGAAAGGGAGGCTCATAGCTTTGATCTTAGAGGTCATTGAGTCCAAACCTCTCAGAAATTAGGAGACGGAGGCCTCAATAGGTTAAGTGCCTTGCTCATGGTTATCCAGTCAGTAAATGGCAGAGCTGATATTTGAACCCCAGTTTCTGACTCTGAATCCTATGCCCCTGGCACTCTACTGCACTGGCTCACAGGGAGAAGGAAGCACTTGAGCTGGGCTTGAAGGATGAGCCTTCTTTATATAGGTGGAGAATTTGTTGTTCAGTCTTTAGTCCTAAGTCTTTGTGACCCCATTGGGGGTTTTCTTGGCAAAGATACTGGAGTGGTTTGTTATTTCCTTCTCCAGCTCATATTACAGATGGGGAAACTGAGGCAAAGAGGGTTAAGTGACTTATCTGTGGCCACACAGCTAGTAAGGGTCTGAAGCCAGACCTTTCCTGACTCCAGTCCCAGTGCTCTATCCACTGTACCACCTAGCTATCCCAGGTAGAGAACAGGGGTACATAAAGAAAGATTTGAAATGTATGCATTAAACATTATGTTATAATGGCCCCTTGTTGGCATTTTAAATTGAATCTTCCCTCTTGCTTTATGGAGCATTTTTTATCAACACACGTTATCTGAGCTGCACAAACAGCCTCTTGCTCTGAGAGGCTGTTCAGGGCTATAATCTTCACTTTACAAATGAAAGGAGAAGCCCCAATCTCAGATCATTCACTGAAAGCACTCTACTGAAGCAGTGGGGAAGTTATGAGTAGAATACAAGAGCTCCACACTCGGGACATTAGCGAAGCTGGAGAGCATTCTAGAGACTATTCACGTGGTTGAAGGACCTTAAAATCCTGCCACTGGAGGATTTGGGGAAGAGAAAACTTGAGTGAGGGAACCTGATGAGGGAATCCTTCCAG